>NC_052505.1:800134-827478 GCF_014356525.2 Nilaparvata lugens
GCTTTCGATACTGATATCGGTGGTATCGGTATCAGTATCAAATGATTCAATACTTACTGGTATTGATATGCAAGTTGGAGTATCGAAACAGTATCGAATGGCGAAATGGGTAAAAAAAGTAGTTCACTTCAATTAATGACATAATCATAAATAAATTTTAGAAGATTATAAGGATTAATATAGATGAAAATTATAGTACTGATTCAATAAGAAAAAAGTATTGAAGGATGATCGTTGTTATAAAGTGAAAATTATAGGCTACAAGGAACAATGAACAAGTGAGTCACAAATTACTCCGCTTCCGATACCACACAGCTATGCTAGTAGTTTCTATTTCTAGTTTTGTTTTTGTTTTGTTGAGAATTGGAAATAACATTGAGGCCCGGTTGCACAACAGCCGGTTAAATTTTAACCGTGATTAATTTCATGAAAACCAATCAGAGAAGGCGTTTTTGAAAAGACGGCTTCTCTGGTTCTTGTGGAATTAATCACGTTTAAAATTTAACTGGCTGTTGTGCAACCGGCACTGAGATTGAGAATAAGAAGTTCAAGTCCCTGAAGTTGAGAGTTAGCTTGGTAGTATAGTTTATAAATAATTTAATCAGGTTAATTTTGCTTTTTACTTTTCTAGTTGAATTTATTGTTTATAGTTTATTGTTGATTTTCATTTTGTCAATTATGTCTCCACCGACAAGTAAAGTTTGGAGTAACTTAAGAAGAAAAGATGGCAAACTAGCCATTTGCAAATTGTGTTTTCGAGAGGTTAAATACAGCGGGAACACGAGCAATCTAACAAAACACATGATGACAAATCAGAAAAATGTAAGTACCGTATATAGAAACTTGAAATTCGCTCTAAGATGATTATTCAAATCAACATTATCTCTGAATAAGTACATTGATTCGCAAAAGGTTGATCTCACTTTCATATAGGCTACAGGTTTGTTCTCAAAATATTCATTGGACAAATATATAGGAACCAGCTGAATCCTGCATGTTAAACTATCATAGGCCTAGGTTTACTGTGTGTAAAACATAGTGTTGGAACATTAGAATTAGTATAATTTTAATAAATTCTTTTTTTGCTTCTCACCAATATAGGCTATATTGAAACATAGGAAACTGTTGGATGAATTAAGTTAGTTCATTTATTAAGTAAGTTAGCTCATTTCAAGAATGATAATTTCAAATCAAGGAAGGAACTGGAGCTGGAGTAAGTTAATGAATATAAAAGTGAGAAGGAATTATTAACAATAATAAACTATATAATAATTAACTATAATAGTATACTACATGTTTAAAATACTGAGTAAACTTGAAACAAACCTATCCAGGGTAGCTACCATAGCGTCCATGTCCATAGAAAATTCACAACACAATCCCATAAACAGTTACACAATATATTAAACCTATATGTTTTGTCATTTCTCAGTTAGCCTATATTTATCATTTCTAAGGTAGGCTCCCCAAAACAAGTATGCAAATCTTTTGTTTTGGTTGTCTTAGTAATTTTGAATGGAGTAATTTAGTCTGTTAATGTTAATCCTATATTTTGAGTAGGCCTAATCTTAAAATTTTCAATTCTCATTCTTATTCTCTGTTTCATGAGTTTGGTCTAGAATATATTTTCTGGTGCAATAATAATATTGAAGGAATTACTAAGTTATGTTCTGATTCTGCAGTTTTAAATATAATTTTAATAGTTATGACTTTAACAAAGGTCTAAAGCCTTATAGCAAAAATGTATTCCAATTTTATTATTAAATAAACCAACTTTTCAAAAGTAAACTCACTGGTTTCTTTGAAGATTTCTTTTCATAGCATTGCAACATAATTTGGACTATAAATAAATAAATAAATATGATTTTATTGCCGTTAAATTCTTAGAACAATAGGCAAAGTCAAATATTGATTACAGTAAGACAAAAGATAAAATCAAATTTTACAGCAACTGTACATACAAAATTACATTACTGAGTCTTAAAATAATACAGTACCTAAGTAAACTGTAAGTCAATTGGATTTTTCAAATACAATATAATATTAAATAAAATATAAAATATAATATTAATTTGAATGTACAAAACATATTCCTTACAGCACAACTTGAGCCTTTAGAACAATATATAAATACAAATAGAAACCTCTTAACTCTAAGCAACAATTATTTCACTCTCAAAGAACTCTTCAACACTATAAAAAGGATTTATCACAAGCCAATTCAATAATCTAGTCTTAAATTTCTTTTCTGTCTCTGATATTAAATCTGTAGGTAATTTATTGCAAATTTTTATACCAAATGTATCATAACTTTTGGCTGTTTTGGATAACCTATGATAGGGAATATCAATCCTATGACAATTTCTTGTGTTAAAGCTATGAGATTGATGCCTTAATTTTAAATTGGATGAGTTTTTTTCAACATGCAACGATACAGTATATATGTAGAAATTCACTATTGTCATTATTCTAAGCTGGACGAAAAGAGGCTTACAGTGTGCTAGTCTATGAGAATCAGTTAAAACCCTGACCACCTTCTTTTGCAATAATAGAATATTTTCTGCATGACTACTATTTCCCCACAGTAGTATGCCATATGTTGCAATACTTTGAAAAAAGGCAAAATATATCAATCTCAAATAATTATCTGGAACATGATTTTTCAGTTGTCTGATCAGATAAATCACTCTTGAAAGTTTGTTGCATCCACACAATCTAAGCCACCTCTAAGGGTGAAGTGCATAGTCAATGCTTTATTCTCGTTGAGCATGAAGCCGTTAGCCCTAAACCATGTCGCTGCTTGCATCAGAGTGGTATCAGTTAGATTTTTAAGATTTTGAAGGTCAGTACATTTATTGATAAATGTTGTGTCATCAGCATACAGTATTGAACGGCAATTTAGAACAGCAGGAGGGTCATTTATCATAAGAATAAAAAGCAATGGCCCGAGAACTGATCCCTGTGGGACACCGAATTTTAAACATGCTACATCTGATCTCTTATCTCCAATACACACCACTTGTCTACGTCCCACAAGATAAGTTTTAAATAAGCTAAGATCTGCTCCACAAACGCCATAAAATTTCAATTTAACCAGTAAGAGAGAGTGCACAACACAATCAAAAGCTTTGCTCAGGTCACAAAAGGTCACCTGAGCATACTCTTTATTTTCAAAAGGGCTCAGAATATTCTTGACAAGAGCATCCATGGCTCCAGTAGTTGACCTACCCTTAACAAATCCATTCTGAGCATTACTTATAATATTGTGCTCTTGAAGATATTCATGTAACTGCCTATGCATTATGGTCTCAAGGAATTTTGAAAAACATGGCACCAATGAGATGGGACGATAGCTACCTGGAATATCTTTAGGCCCCTTCTTATAGACAGGTACAATTCTGGAAACGTTTAGCACTTCAGGAAAAACTCCATCTCTCAGGCATCTATTTATACAATATGTGAATGGATTTATAATATTATGAATAATTTTCTTCAATAGATTACTTGAAAAGCCGTAAATATCAACAATGGATGAAGCTTTGAAACTAAGTACTATATCAAGCACTTCACGTGTGGAGACTTTGTGAAATGAGAATTTGGGCTTATCCTGGTTAAGAGGGAAATTGAAGTTTTGCTCCAATAAATTAATTGCCGTTAAATTGGGCCAGTCAATCTTATCATGAACATCCATCACTGCATCCAAGAAAAACTTATTCATTTCATTGGGTGTGAATGGAATTGGATCTTTTCAAGCCTCTTCCTGCGGCTATAAAAATAAAATAAAATTTTATTATTTTCCATGCGGCTTTGCACTTATTACTAGTAGACTCAATTTTAGAAATGTTATATGTTTTCTTAGCTCTATTAATTAACTGCTTATATGATCTAATATCTAAATATGCCTTCCCAGCTTCATCAGTATTATCTCTCCTTGAAATATCTAAATATAACAATACTGTGTTTTTCATTTTTGCTAATTGCAGTGTGTACCATTTTTTTAGTTTTGTTTTTCTTGTTTTCTTTGCGCCTTGATGATTATTCACAACTATATTTCTTTCAGGAATGAACATATTAAAATAATAATGTATTATATTGAAAAATCTATTAAATATCTGTTCAGAGTTCAAAGAATGAGTTTCATGCACAAATGTGTTCCAGTCTACATTGGAGAGTGAATTCTTAAATAAGTCGAGATTTTTATCTGTCATTGGCTTAGTTACTACTGTCTTCCTAGTCTTTCTACCGTCCGTATTGGAACAAATATATTTGAGTCAACCCAAACACAATCATGGTCTGAAAAGGAAATGCCAGAACATCACATGCAACACTGTCAATCCTGATATATGTAAAGATATTATCCAAACATGCAGAACCTCTGGTAGCCTTATTATTATGGCAGGCCAAATTGAACTGCCTTAGTAAATTCTTAAATTCATGTACAGTTGCTTTGTCCTGAACAATATCAAAATTGGAGTTAAGATCACCTCCAAATACAATACTATAGTTTCTTCATCTAGGTCTACTAAAGAAATTCAATACATTCTCAAGCCCTTTCTAAAAAAACACTAGAATCGCCCAAGGGTGATCTATATAAATAGAGACTAGAGCTAATTTCAGTTTATCTAAAGATATATCAGTAACTTCAAATTTTTTTCACAATTGAAACAACTCAGATCTAAACAATTGCTATCTGGTACTAGCTCCGGCCTAACATAGATTGAAACTCCTCCATGACTGTAATTTTCTCTACAATAACTATTAACCAGAACATAGTCATCTAGTTTATGAAAAGGAATATTGTCCATCTTACACCAGTGCTCGCTCAAGCAGAGAGCATGAAAATCATTATCATTCCCAAACTCATTCAAAACTACATGCTTTCTATTAATTCCTTGTATATTCAGGAAGCACACTCTGAATTTTGAATTTCCTCTGGAATCGTCAATAAATTTATCTGAATTGACCCCCTCAATCCCATCACAATTACTATTGCTGTAACAATCGATATCAGTATTTTCATTGAGAGAATTTACAATGTTTCGCTCAGGAACATACCTGACATAGGAATGTCTAAAAAAAATTTTTCATCAAGTGATTGTTGGTTGTCTGACAACTGCGACAAGATTGAGGAATTCATCTCAGAAAGGAGAATTTGAGAGGGATACTGGGTCACAGGATTTTGAAATTCTATGAGAGAGGATGGCTGCTGGAACTGAATGGGAGTAACAGGATTAGGTGTGACTCTACGGGTTGGCTCTACAGGTGATTCAGGGCCAACAATACTAACCTCATTCTCATGAGGTTATACTAACCTCATATAGTTGACTAGATTCTAATAGCTTAGTGATCATCTAAAAGGTTGTATTAATTAACACATTACACAGATAATACATCCTGAGTGAAACAGTAATGGATTTGATTTTTCAATGTGTCTTTTTTCATTACAGGTCAATAAAAAATCTACACCTACAAAAGAAACAGCTGCAAGACCAGATCCAGTTGAGCCTGTACCCTCATGTTCTAGAGTAGACCCAACAACAAAATTGGAAAACAAGGAGCCTGATCTAACATCACCAATCACTGAAGCTTTCAATAAGGCCAGTGCATATGCTGTTGGAGGATTTCGTCATGCCAAAGTCACAAACGCCATTCTTTATTTTATATGTAAAGATAACAGACCTTTTGCAGTGACTGAGGGAGAGGGGTTCAGGAGACTTATGCATGAATTGATCCCAACATTTAAGATTCCTTTGGTCAAGTATTTTAAACAGCAACTTATCATGAAGTATGAAGCTATCTCATCAAAAATGACAAGTAGGCTAGGAAAAGCTGAACATATTTGCCTTTCTTCTGATGTATGGACAGAGACAATGGCAGAAAAGTCATATTTAGGTATAACATCACACTTTTCAAAGGGCACTTGTATTGTTTCAGTTGATTTGTCATGTAAAGAATTGGACTCAAAGCATACAGCCGATTATCTAAGCAAAGAAATAGGGAAATCTTGGCAGACTTTGATATTAATAAGGAGAAGATTATTAGTATTGTAACTGATAATGGAGCTAATATTGTAGCAGCAGCCCAAATACTACTTCCTAACAAGCAGATCCCTTGCTTTGCTCACACATTGAACTTGGTAACAAACGCAGCCTTATCTTTGCCTTGTATCAACAATACAATTTCTAAAATTCGAGAAGTTGTCAAGTACATCAAAAATAGTGTAAATAATTCTGATAGACTCAGAAAGATTCAGTTGGACAGCAACATTCCAGAGGGTCAAGTGAAAAAAGTAGTTCTTGATGTCAAGACCCGCTGGAATTCAACTTTCCATATGATTCAAAGATTTCTTGAGCTCTTACCCATTTTAAGTCAGATACTGATAACAGACAACAATAGCCCCGATATGCCTTCAGCAACAGAAGTAAATGATTTCGTCACCTTGAAAAAATCCTTGAGCCATTTGAATTTGCTACCAGGGAGATATCTGGTGAGAAATATGTGACTATTTCAAAAATCATCCCAATGGCGAATTGCCTCACAAAACATCTTAAAGGCTTTGAAGCTCAAACTGAAGCCATGAAAACCCTAAAAAAATGTTTTGAGGCTGAACTGTTTAAACGGTTTGGGGTTTCAGAGCAGCACTCAAAATTAGCTCTAAGCACTCTTCTGGACCCTAGATTTAGAAATATTCACTTCCAGAGCCCAGCTGCTTGTGGGAATGCTATTTCAAAGTTGAGAGCTGCTTGTTCTTTGAACAAGTCCTCTTCTTCTGGTACTGATAACAGACAACAATAGCCCCGATATGCCTTCAGCAACAGAAGTAAATGAAATTCGTCACCTTGAAAAACTCCTTGAGCCATTTGAATTTGCTACCAGGTAGATATCTGGTGAAAAAAATGTGACTATTTCTTTAGATTTCTGGCAAGCCCACAAGGAGCTGGCTCATGGAAAGAATAGAAAAGGGCCATCAACTGACCACTCAGAGTTAACACTCTATTTATCAAATCCAGTAAGCCCCTTAAAATCAAACCCACTTGAAATGTGGGAAGATATGAAGACAGTTTTTCCCTCACTCTATAAACAAGCAAGGAAGTATCTTGTTCTGATGGCGACTTCTGTTCCGAGTGAAAGGCTGTTTTCAAAAACAGGGTTCATAATGAACCAGCAAAAGAACCACCTTTTGCCCAAGTACTTGGACAAACTTGTATTTTTGAGTAGCCTCAATGAAAGGGAATGGTTTGAGTGATGCTTCCCTACTAATTTAGTTATTTCTATTGTTAGTTAGGCTTTCTATTGTTAGTTTTCATTGTTTTTGATTCCATGATTTTGTATATATTTTTTACCATGCTTTTTTGTGATTTTTATAATTAAAATGTTGGTTAGTTTTTCATTATTTTTGATTCCATAATTTTTTATATATTTTTACAACGCTTTTTTGTGCTTTTTATAATTAAAATGTGTGTGTTTTGAAATAGTTAGTTGGTTATTAGAAACCTGGAAATACCGATACCTGAATTCACCATCTTTTAATTTGTGAGCAGTTTTTTGGTGTGGTTAAAGTTTCCTAGCTTTGAATTTATGCTGTTTAGTTGTTCAGTGACATCGTAGCTTCTTAAGTATACCAAACATATTTCATATTTGCCCAGTGTAGCAGTTACCCGACATTATGACATCACTAATAACAAAAGTACATAACTGACTCAAGCTCAGTCAATATTGGTTTAAAAATTATCAATTTGATCTACTATTAAGACCACATTTATAATTCTTGAACAAATATTCCTACAATTTGAAATCAAATTGATAATTTTTGAACCAATATTGACCGAGCTTGAGTCATTTACCCATCTTTAGGGACATTCCAGTTCTGATACTACCATTCTTTCGATACTTGGTATTGAAAGGAGGATATCAATATTAGTAAAGTATCAAAAGAAACGTATTGATACCCTTATTGACCAAGCTGGAGTCATTTTCCCATCTTGCCAGAGGGTCTTCTTTGTTTCGACAGACTATTGAGACTATACTTGATAGATTGCAGTTTTGCAGTTATTAGATAAGTATTTTAGTTGGTAATTCTGATACTTAATGCTCACTCGATGCTTGTGGTATCAGTATCAATACTTTTCTTTCAATACTCGTGGTATCAATACTTTTCTTTTGATACTTTACTAATATCAATACCCTCCTTTCGATACTGATTCGATACCAAGTATTGAAAGAATGGCGGTATCAGAACGTCCCTAACGATCGCAAGTGTGTTTGTCACCCACATTATAACCCGACATGACGTACCAGGTCAACTTCTTAGTGATCAAGGCCGCAACTTCCTTTCCCAACCGTTCACCGAGGTGTGTAAACTATTAAGAGTTAAGAAGTTGAGGACGACAGCATACCATCCCGAAGGAAATGGTAGATTGGATCACCTGCATAGGACACTGAATGAATCAATTGCACATTATGTACAGAGGGATGGAGTTGACTGGGATAAATGGCTACCGTATGTATTAGCCGCCTATAGATCTATCCCTCATGCATCGACTGGATACTCCCCTTATTATCTGCTAAACGGAAGAGAGATGATATTTCCAGGGACCTGTGTGATCTCAAGGGAAGTCCAGGAGACGGCCGTGGGCGACCATCTAATCAAACTGTGGAATAAATTGTCACAAGCGTACAGAACAACCCATGAAAAATCCGTGCAATCTGCTGAAAAAAGATCTAAGATAATCAATAGAGGGAGAAAGCTGAGAGAATTTGCAGTGGGAGAATCAGTCTATCTATATGACCCTGCTGTCAAACCGGGAGAGGCGACCAAATTCCACCTACCCTGGAATGGACCATTTATCATTGTTAAAAAGTTATTGATAGTGAACTATGCATTACAACTACCAGATGGGAGACAAGTAGTAGTGCAAGTAAATAGGCTGAAAGCTAGTAACAAAGAGAAACAAAGTACCAGTGACTCAGAAGCAGAGAAGGAAGACAAGAACGATATAATGGACAATAACGAAGACACAAACAAAACAGATGAAGAAGAACCTTATCAACAGCCAGATAGCAAAGAAGATGAATATGTGGAGGAACCACGAAATCGCGTTGACAACAATGATGAGATGGGACCAGAAGAAGGAAACGTGTAAGTGATGGAGCCCTCTTCACCGTACAACGTTTTTGATGAAGATTCACAGGACCTCACTTTTGAACCAACCGAAAGTATAAACCTGGAACAGAGATAACCGTATCCTCTGCGATCGAGAGCACGCACAATCACCTAGTATAAGAAATGAGGAGAACATGACCCGAGCATTTCATAAAACTGCATTCAAAATTAGGGTAGGCAAACAATATTTGGAAAATGAGAGAAAGTTATGACCCGAGCATGTCATAAAACTGTGTTCAAAATTAGGGTAGGCAAACAATATTTGGAAAATGAGAGAAAGTTATGACCTGAGCATGTCATAAAACTGCGTTCAAAATTAGGGTAGGCAAACGATATTTGGAAATTGAGAGAAAGTTATGACCCGAGCATGTCATAGAACTGTGTTCAAAATTAGGGTAAGCGAGTGATATTTGGAAAATGAGAGAAAGTTATGACCAGAGCATGTCAGAAAACTGCATTCGAAAATTAGTGTAGAAAAGCGGTATTTAAGGAAAGAGTGTTGAATGAATTCGTATGGGAAAATTTAATGAACGTAACATATTTGATGTAACAATTGAATGGAGTATAATTATGTGATAATAATTGAAGTAGAACTGAATAGGAAAGGAATTTCGAGTACAAGGCTATTGTATCAAGATAGAAAAAGAAGGACCATGAATAATATCAAATTTCATAATATTATTATCGAGAATGAGTGTGATAGATCAATACACTATTCAGGAGCGAAATGGAATAAGGGAAAGAAGACGAACAGCTGCCTATTGTTATAAGATGTCAAGGCATAAACAATGGCTTGCTAATCGCTTTGAAACGAGATGGTAGTAGATCCGACAACAGACTATTAAGGAATTAGTTTGTAAGGGTCAGATTTTGTCCCTTACAAGGATTTTACGTTTTGATGGATATATTTTTTTTCTCTCTTCTCCTTTTTGTACATAGTTTTGAGACGAGTTGAATAAAGGCTTTTATTGAAAAGGGGCTTATTCATTACCTGCCTGACAAGTGTTCCGAGTAGATGGTTCAAGATAAGACAGGAGTCGAGAGCTATAAGGAGTGATTGTTGCCAGTTGGTTTTTCGGTTTGTCATGAAGGATCATGTACTTTTCTATTTTGGGAAATGACTTCATTTTGTCGACCATGTGGAAGGGTTTAAAGTCCACAATTTGGTTTACTATAAAAGGGCTCGACCCGGACAGCTCTTTCTCTCTTTCTGCTTCAAACTGTGTGACCAGTACAACCAGACTCTGGAAACCAGGTAAGTGGCTAGTATAAGAGTGCTGTTTTAGGATTCTCGATTCTATTAGAACCCTTGTTTTATTTATTTGTTATATTCTTGTATTTATAGGTTATAACATTTGTTTATTTATTTGAAGGTTTACTAGTTATTGAAGCCCATAAGTAGAGGGTGGTTGAATTACAACATATTCTTTTTTTGTTCAGCTTATAATTGAATTTATACATTCAATTATTTCGAACTATTCCGTATTAGCATTTCGAGTTTAAAGAGGCACATTGTTTGATTCAAATAATCACTCCAGTTTCCTGGCTCTGCTAGGAATTGTGATTTATTTCAAGTTTCACTTATTGGGTGAATATTGATTCCTGATTTATTTCAACGTTTCATTAATTGGGTGAATATTGATTCCTGATTTATTTCAACGTTTCACTTATTGGGTGAATATTGATTCCTGATTTATTTCAACGTTTCACTTATTGGGTGAATATTGATTCCTGATTTATTTCAACGTTTCACTTATTGGGTGAATATTGATTCATGATTTATTTCAACGTTTCACTTATTGGGTGAATATTGATTCCTGATTTATTTCAACGTTTCACTTATTAAGTGAATACTGAATTGTGATTTATTTCAAGTTTCACTTATTGGGTGAATATTGATTCCTGATTTATTTCAACATTTCACTTATTGGGTGAATATTGGTTCCTGATTTATTTCAACGTTTTCACTTATTAAGTGAATACTGAATTGTGGTTTATTTCAAGTTTCACTTATTGGGTGAATATTGATTTCTGATTTATTTCAAGTTTCACTTATAAGGTGAATATTGATTGTCATTTATTTTAACGTTTCACTTATTATGTGAATATTGAATTGTGATTTAGTTCGTTGACTTTAAATTAGTTTGATGTTTTGTTTATAAAGTGAAACAACATTTGCTAGTGAATATTTGATTGAGTGTTTCATTCTTTTTGATTTGATAAATTGATGGTATTAGTGTAACATCGTTTAAGTGGGTTTCATGTTGAGTTATAGAATGGGTCCCCATTTATAGTTTGGCAAATCCATTTGGTCCTAACTGTGATTACAGTTTGATTAATTGCCAACATCTGAGTATTAATTGTATCTCGTCATTTGTAGCTCAACTACATTTTCGTTTTTACACAGGGTTTGGGAGATTTATTTATTTATTTGAGATCTTAAGTAGTTTTGTGATCAACTGACTTGATCTGAGTTTTGTTTGAATTCATTGACATTGAATTGAAGCTTTCTTGTACTTTTAGTTACAGTTTGCAAACATATTATTTTATACCTTGCTTTGATTGTTATAGACACTTGCCCACTGAATTGTTCTTTTACATCCTCTCCTTCACTTGTTTAATTGTAGTCTAATAGACCCCTCCCATTCGAATTTATCCTTGCCTTGCACCACCACTTCCCTCTTGTTTCAGTTGTGGATGAATAGACCGCTCCCATTCGAGGACTTCCTTTCCTCTTGATTGGTTTTGGACGAATAGACCACTCCCATTCGAGGCCTCCTTTTCCTCTCGTTTCAGTTGTGGTTGGATAGACCGCTCCCACTCGAGGTCTCCCTTCCCTCTCGTTTCGGTTGTGGACGAATAGACCGCTCTCGCTTGAGGTCTCCTCTTTCTCTTGTTTCGGTTGTGGACGAATAGACCACTCCCGCTCGAGATCTCCTCTTCCTCTCGTTTCGGTTGTGGACGAGTAGACCACTCCCATTCGAGGTCTCCTTTTCCTCTAATTTCGGTTGTGGACAAATAGACTGCTCCCGTTCGAGGCTTCCTTTTCCTCTCGTTTCGGTTGTGGATGAATAGACTGCTCCCACTCGAGGTTTCCTTTTCCTCTCGTTTCAGTTGTGGACGAATAGACCACTCCCATTCGAAGCTTCCTTTCCCTCTCGTTTTGGTTGTGGACAAATAGACCGCTCCTATTCGAGGCTTCCTTTCCCTCTCGTTTCGGTTGTGGACGAATAGACCACTCCCATTCAAAGCTTCCTTTTCCTCTCGTTTCGGTTGTGGATGAATAGACTGCTCCCACTCGAGGTTTCCTTTTTCTCTCGTTTTGGTTGTGGATGGATAGACCGCTCCCACTCGAGGTTTCCTTTTCCTCTCGTTTTGATTGTGGACTAATAGACCACTCCCATTCGAGGCTTCCTTTCCCTCTCGTTTCAGTTGTGGATGAATAGACCGCTCCCATTCAAGGCTTCCTTTCCCTCTCGTTTCGGTTGTGGACGAATAGACCACTCCCATTCAAAGCTTCCTTTTCCTCTCGTTTCGGTTGTTGACGAATAGACCACTCCCACTGGAAGTTTCCTTTTCCTCTCGTTTCGGTTGTGGACGAATAGACCGCTCCCACTCGAGGTTTCCTTTTCCTCTCATTTTGGTTGTGGACTAATAGACCTCTCCCATTCGAGGCTTCCTTTCCCTCTCGTTTCGGTTGTGGATGAATAGATCGCTCCCATTCAAGGCTTCCTTTTCCTCTCATTTCGGTTGTGGACGAATAGACCGCTCCCATTCAAGGCTTCCTTTTCCTCTCATTTCGGTTGTGGACGAATAGACAGCTCCCGTTTGAGGCTTTCTTTTCCCTCTCGTTTCGGTTGTGGACGAATAGACCACTCCCATTCGAGGCTTCCTTTCCCTCTCATTTCGGTTGTGGACGAATAGACCGCTCCCATTCGAGGCTTCCTTTCCCTCTCGTTTTGGTTGTGGACGAATAGACCACTCCCATTTGAGGCTTCCTTTTCCTCTCGTTTCGGTTGTTGACGAATAGACCACTCCCACTGGAAGTTTCCTTTTCCTCTCGTTTCGGTTGTGGACGAATAGACCGCTCCCACTCGAGGTTTCCTTTTCCTCTCATTTTGGTTGTGGACTAATAGACCGCTCCCATTCGAGGCTTCCTTTCCCTCTCGTTTCGGTTGTGGACGAATAGATCGCTCCCATTCAAGGCTTCCTTTTCCTCTCATTTCGGTTGTGGACGAATAGACCGCTCCCATTCAAGGCTTCCTTTTCCTCTCATTTCGGTTGTGGTCGAATAGACAGCTCCCGTTTGAGGCTTTCTTTTCCCTCTCGTTTCGGTTGTGGACGAATAGACCACTCCCATTCAAGGCTTCCTTTTTACATCAGTGCAAATACACTGTTACCAACACAGACCTAAATTGGTCCATTTATGATTACTTCTTTTTATTCAGTTCAAGTCAGTGGTATTTATTGATTAGAGTTGAGTCCCATTCTTGATAAGCATATTGTCATTATCTTAGTCTGCTGGTTGTTGAAAAGCCGCTCCCAATTCCTGCTTTACTGATTCCCCAAATAAGATCCCATTTCTCAAAATAGCCACATTTCTGTGGCCGGAGTTTGACAATGATGAGAACTTCGACCAAGAACTAGTTTTGTTCCTTTGGTCCCCAAATAAGAGCTGAGTCAAACCCATACACACATACACAGACACATATTACTCATCAGATCAATTAGTTCCATAGACCCCTGGAGTGTACCCCAACATTCTGAACTATCCGGCACTGGTTAGAACAGGTTGACCTGTCACAAGCTGTGCTAACCAATCAACCACGAATAATCGAATAGTTACACAAGGGAAATTCCACCCTTACAAGTTTACAAAAAAAAAAAAAAACTATTTACGATTAGTATGAAGAGGAGCGAATATTGATAAGATGATGACATTATTATGACGTTGATGAATACTAGACAATTATAGATTAGAACTGCTACGTTATTTTGTTAATTTATATGTGATTATGAAGAAGGTGTGATAAAGAGATGAGTGATAGATAGAGTTGCTGACTCATATGCTGCTTACGAAAATTAATGCTATTATCGATTGCTGATGACTTTTGTGTACAATTTTTTGTAATGACGAATTATTGCAATGTACACTTAATTGTGATTCATTAATTATGATTCCGATGAGAATATGATTTCGATGAATTATTGATTTATGTTGCACTTGATGAGTAATTCGATAACGAGTGCTCATAGTTAATTGTTGTTTTGATTGATAACGATTGATTATATGATTATGAAAAATTAACTATTGTATTATGTTATGATGATTTCGTGATTATTGTAGTTCAATGTGTTAGGAAGAATTGTTTTAGATTACGTGACTATGATGGATAAGAATTAATTCCATACATTGATACAGAGATGCAATAATTGATTGTAATTTTAGAATTGAGATTAGATTGATGAGGATTGATGGTTTAGTTATTGTTAAAATGTTACCTTGTATTTCGTGTTGAGAATAATTGCAACTGTATAATATTGAATTGTCTTTGAATTTTTTGGGATAGTTTATGAATATTTTCAATGGAAATATTACGAATTTTATTGTATCTGATTCGAGAACGTTATAATTGCTGTTGCGGTAAGGGATGACCAGTTGGTTAGTGGAAACCATAAGGGGGAAGGGCTATCGTTGAATTGAGTAGGCGGTAGTACTCAAACTGAGCCCTGGTTGAACTTCCCTGGAATAGGCCCATGTTCTAGAAGAGAAGAAGAAACGTTCCAATTTATTTCAGTAAGGATTTAGTAGTGAAAGAATTTTAGTAATAAATCACACAGGTAAACGAACGACAGCCGTGAGAAAAATATTGGAGAAAAATTAATTTCTGCGATTGGAAGCTTACACAATTTAGCGGCGACAGTTGTAACTATAACAATGGTGTCCAATGTTTACATTGTAGGTCAACGGTTCTACCTTGGGACAGCCTTGTTGAATCAGCGTTCCTAGGCCAACAATGAACATTGAGTCACCGTTGTTCAGAGAAATTGTTGACTTCAATTGGCACTTGAAATTAAAACGGTTTTTTTCAATGGAAATATTACGAATTTTATTGTATCTGATTTGAGAACGTTATAATTGCTGTTGCGGTAAGGGATGACCAGTTGGTTAGTGGAAACCATAAGGGGGAAGGGCTATCGTTGAATTGAGTAGGCGGTAGTACTCAAACCGAGCCCTGGTTGAACTTCCCTGGAATAGGCCCATGTTCTAGAAGAGAAGAAGAAACGTTCCAATTTATTTCAGTAAGGATTTAGTAGTGAAAGAATTTTAGTAATAAATCACACAGGTAAACGAACGACAGCCGTGAGAAAAATATTGGAGAAAAATTAATTTCTGCGATTGGAAGCTTACACAATTTAGCGGCGACAGTTGTAACTATAACAATGGTGTCCAATGTTTACATTGTAGGTCAACGGTTCTACCTTGGGACAGCCTTGTTGAATCAGCGTTCCTAGGCCAACAATGAACATTGAGTCACCGTTGTTCAGAGAAATTGTTGACTTCAATTGGCACTTGAAATTAAAACCGTTTTCTAATTGGAATTGATCGAAATTGAATGAATGGGTAACGAAATTGTCAACCCATAAAAATTAATGGAGGTGTGGTGGAATAAGGACAACTCTGACAGAATAGAACATCGAAAATAATTGGTTACAGGTGTGATGTCCATCTCTCCACACTAAGCTAACAAGGAGGGAGTATGGTTCGAAAGTATGGGAGAGGCGCTTATTACCGGAGAGAAGTGGACCATCGTCATCGAAATCAATCTCACTGAAACTTGACAAGAAGTAGCCGAACTTCAGGGACGAACAGAGGATACAGCGTTCCTGCTAGCACAAGCGGCCGAGAAACTCCCTGCTCTAGGAGTTCAACATAAAGTACTTCAACGATAATATCAATGGAAAATGAATTAAAAGATATTGTACAAACGTTAACTGATCTGTACTATGGACGGAGCCGTAGAGGATAATAAACTGGGGGTGGGGGGGAAGATCCTTCATATTTTATTTGGAGTAGCCAAAAGTGAGGACTTAGAGAAGGTACAACACAGCGAAGAGTTGACAAAATTGAAAACTGCCAGTTTAATACATATTGAAGAACACTTGACCATTGTTACTAGAGAGCTCAGTCGGAAAACGGAACGTAATCATCAAGAGTTAGGAGGGTTTCACAAGAAATCTATGGTAACCTAACTGTTCTCATGAATCAATTTTTGACAACTAATAAGAAAACTATTGAAGTAGAGAACTTACTACATGACTGTATATATGGATACTTCTACTGCATTAGAAGAATTAGAACTTGCTACTTTTAAGGCCCTAATAGATTTAAGAAAAATTTTACAATGTCTAAATGATGCTGCTAGCGGCAAATTGAGTATGAATTTATTATCGCCTTTAGAATTAAGAAATATATTGTTAAAGGTTCAGTCAAGTTTACCTAGTGGCTTAGAATTAGTTTTTGGAACAGACATTTCTCAAATGATGGCGTTTTACCAGTTGATAAAGACTTGTGCGGTAACCAGTGGTGAAGTGATTAAACTATTGTTGACTGTACCCCTCTCTTCAATTGACGCAGATTTGATTTGATTGTTCAGTCAAGGACTTCCACACTAATGTGAGTGTGCGTTACCAACTTCGACTCTACAGTTCTATTTGTCAGCAAGGACAGAGACCGTTATTCCACACTGAGTGAATCAATGCTTGAACAGTGTAACCGAGTGGGCTCGCTCACCCTTTGTCCAGAATTTTCACCACTCTATGCCAGACACCACCCGTCCTGTCTGAGCCTCTTGTTCCTGGGAGAGATCACGCTCGCCTGTCAGCACTGCACACGTCTTGTGCTGACTAAGGATCATCCTGATGTCTGGCTATGGCGTCGGAGCGATAACAGCTGGATATATAGCCTGTCAACGGAGAAACGATTCGTCTCTCAATGCAAGACGGGCGGGCAGATGACTGTGGACGAGTTACACCTTCATTGCACTGGAGCGATGCGAGCGATAAAGGGGTGCACACTCAGCCACCCATCCTATCAGATTCCTACTCCAACCAGCCTTGGTGGTCGAACCGAGGTGTGACTGAGGCCAGTAGCCATCGACATTCCAGCGGCCCTGTCATTGGCTGAGGGTCGATTCTCGGCTTCCCAGATTCGCCAGCAGCTGGCGAGACGTCTGCAAGAAGGTCGTGCTTGGCCTGGAACGAGCGGAGTGGAAGAGGTAACGGTCAACCCCTTTATGGACTCCCTACAAGAGTTGGAGGTGGAGGAGTCTTCTGACCAGCTGGTTCCCTGCTGGTACTACGTTATTGCAGCAGTAACTATGGTAATGGCACTGTCCGGCTGCGCGATGGCCTGGAGGATGCTGACCAGTCAGACTGCACCCACCCCCAGCGGCGAGGAGGCGGCCGCACCTCTGCCCCAGGTGACCACCACCCAACAAGTGAGTTCTAGTGATAGTGCCATAAACAAAGCCAAAGTTCCAAATTTGTCAATGACAGATAGAGTGCGGTTAGGAGTGTGGAAGGGGATGTCCACCCTTCCTCGAAGGGGGGTGCAATGTAATGGGTAGAATTATTGAGAGGAGGTGAATAAATTTAATTTTTATTTCTCATGATACACCAATCTGAAATCATTGAACTTTGGACTCGATGGCGTGATCGGACTGAATTTTCTAATGTTTCATTTTTTCTAGACGCAAGGGTATTTCAATTTTCTCTAGTGTGAGAAATAGATTATTGCGTTTCAGAATATAAGAATTGTGCACAGTTCAGCATATTCTTCTGCCTCGTGCAGAAAAAATGCAATCTGGTGACAGTTTTCCACGAGGAACTATCTCTTTCTCCATCCAATTTTGAGCTCTCACTCTTTCTCCGTGAAAAAGGTGAAAAGGTGAGTTTCCCATGAGTTTAAGGCTAGGGTAATGTCCATGGACAGCCCTCGAGTCAGTCAGCGATGGACTCCTGAGCGAACGGTTACTCTCGGACGCGAGACGCACTGCGGTGAAATGAGTTTTATTTGTTATATTTTGTTAAATTTATTTTGTGATTCGAACGATAAAGATAAGTCCAGATGATTTGTTATATTTGTTGAAATTATTCGAGTGTTACAAACGATAAAATTTGTGTGTTTAGTTGATCTCGAATTAATTCGTTGTATTAAGTTGAACAAATTCGTGAGATGTGAATGATAAAATTTGTCTCCTGTTTTTGTGTTATATTATTATGTTGAAATTATTCGAGTGATACAGACAATAAGGATTGGTTCCAGTTTTTCGTTATAGGCTAATTTGTTGAACTTATTCCTGAAGTATGAACGATAAAGTTCACCTGTAGTTTTCTGATATATTCTGTGGAACATATTCCTGTGATTATTTCCGTGAGAACAATAACTTAATTCGTGGGAACAACGTATTCATGTGACGCTAACCCGAATCCAGAAGCCAAGATGCGGTTTTGGACCCTAATGAAAGTGACCCTCGGAATTATTATCACGGGTGAGTGAATTTATTCTGGCCACTCTAATTGATTTAAAATTTGACCGAACCTTCCCTTTGAAATTGTCGAAATTTACTTCTATCTTAGTCTATTTGGCAGCTGGAGTAAGAGATAGGTTGTACTGTGCTATTATCATTTAGTATTAGTTAATTGATCAAGTTGATAATTATTACTCTGAATGTTATTTAATTGAAATGTTAGTGTTTTATTTGAATTTGAATTGGATGAGAGTGGCGAAGAATTTTATATTCCAACGTTGACAATTGGATATTCTCGCCTACTATTGAGGAACATTATAATCAATTTGTCCATTTTATTCAATTGTACCATTAACGAGAAGACAGTTATAATTTTGTTAACAATTAACCTGACGACAATTGCATATTTTCACAATGTAGAGAGTAGTTAAATGTGTTTACCTATGTTTATTTTTTAAGCCATGTCTAAGGCATTAATTGGTGTAGTATTAGAATTTGAATTAATGAGAGTTGAGAAGAAATTTATGTTCCAACGTTAATAACTAATTGGACATTCTCACGAACTATTGAGGGATACATAATATCGATTTATCCAATTTATTCTGTAAATTGAATCTATTTCGTTTCAACAGTCGTTGTTTCTCCAGTTGCCCTGTTCTCACTTAGTTAAGGCATGTTAAATATATAAGAGGGAGAGTCGAACAGTTCTGCTGTGGTCTGCGTCTCCTGGAGGAGTTTGTGCCTCTGTTCCCATTGGGGTTGAGATTTCAACCCACTTAAGCTCAGAGGGCCTCTTTCAGGGTCGTATAGCAGGACTGGGCCGACCTCCTAACTAGGTTTAAGTTTATGTCCGAACTGGTTGGGCCCGCTACCATATCTACCCGCCAGTTCGGTTACACATGAACAAATTATCCACATTACAGAAACACCTTATCAGAGCTGCATTATACAGGCAAGATTGTACCCTAGTAGACTTCTTTTTCAATAATTCCAGGTGCTTACAGTGAGGCAAACATATGTTAAAAGAATCATATAATCATTTATAATAACAGTGATACATTCAACTAAAGCTGGCCACTGACGAGCGTTCCAACAAGCCAAATGGCACGGTAGCGTGCCATTGGAACGACGTGAATGGTGGATCGCGCTCGTATTTTGGTGGAGCGACGAGGCTCGAGGAATTCCAACCGGTTGAAAATCCATCGCGCCACGCCAAACCTACGTCACTCCAACTCCTCTGAATGGAGAATCTCGATGGCATGCTGAACGACGGAACGACCGTGAATGTGGAAACCTGGGGTTGTCCCGTCTCAGTGCGTGTCAGACCATTGACTTGGAAGGATAGATTGCTGTTTTGCTCTTGTTTTGATTGTTGTTTTTTTTGTGTTGTTGTGGTCATGAGTTCGAACCGGGATTTTGTAATCTCTGTGATCGAGATGTACAGGGATAACCTGTTTGTGGAAAATAACAGACCCTGGTTACCATGACAAGGTAAAAGGAACGCTGCTCTGGAGATGATCCTTGAATTTTTTAAAACTGTTGATCCACAGCTACAAAAGATGTAGTACTAAGAAGCTCAACTCGATGAGAGGCTCATCGGTGATATCGCTGTGATGAACTTCAGCTCTTCATAGTTCATCCCGGTGGCCAAGAAACGTAGAGTTGCAGCCAACTCTCATGGGGAGTAATGCACTGTCTCATGACTGTATCTTTCTTTGTAATCATCGGTGTTACCAAACGAAGTAAATGGTTGTAGGTATCTTCATCCATACGCAAATAATTCTTCCAGTCCGTAGGTTTGACACTAAGATCTTGAATAAATTCAGATGCGTGTGATTCCGCCTATTCGAAAATAAACGTTTCACCCATTTCCGTTGGGTTTTTTTCTTTTACGTACAAAACCACACAGCTGTTGAAATCAGGAGAAGTTCCTCGTCCATACTTGATCACAAACCATCAACACTGAAGTGATGGAATGGAGTGCTCGTGAATTGACCCACAAAATATTACGGATTTGGATCGTTCCAGCTGAGAGTGACATCGCGCCGCGCCACGCCGTTTGGAATGCTCGTCAGTGGCCAGCTTAAGGAATAATCCATATAATTTGCGTCCCTCCAATCCATTACTTTGATACTGACTTTACCAGCTAAGTGTCTGTAGACGTCAGTTGAATATCATTGTTACTTGTTTATAAATAAAGTCCCAACTGATTTCATTATAATAGAATTAAAAAATCCATAATGAATCTTATACTGGATTGGATTAGGATAAATGTTTATTTTGAATTTTTATATGCATATGTAGTGTTTCATTCTAATGTTATAAATTAAAAAAAATATTATTGTCATGGCTTCCTTGAATTGGTCTTTTTACTTTCCTTACCATAGGTAAGGAAAGTATTGCTTTCGAAAAAAATTAAGGTACCACAATTTCTATACGTTTCAAGGACCCCTGAGTCCAAAAAAGTGGTTTTTGGGTATTGGTCTGTATGTGTGTGTATGAGCGAGTGTATGTGCGTCTGTGTACACGATATCTCATCTACCAATCAATGGAATAACTAGAAATTCGGAACTTAAGGTCCTTACACTATAAGGATCCGACACGAACAATTTCGATCAAATTCAATTGAAGATGGCGGCTAAATTGGCGAAAATGTTGTCAAAAACAGGGGTTTTTGCGATTTTCTCGAAAACGGCTCCAACGATTTTGATCAAATTTATACCAAAAATAGTCATTAATGAGCTCTATCAACTGCCACAAGTCCCATATCAGTAAAAATTTCAGGAGCTCTGCCCCATTTATGCAAAGTTTGATTTTAGATTCCCAATATCAGGCTTCAGATACAGTTTAAACAAAAAATTCCAAATGATAAAGATTGAGCATGACAATCTCTACAATTAATGTCCAGTAACATTTTCACCCAATATTTAAAATAAGCTCGAAATTCGAGAAAATGTTATTATTTCAATTGCAAACTGTTGGCAACTGTTGATTCTATTAAATCATTCACTATGAAGAGATAGCAGACTTCGTGTGTCTGCAGCGCTATTGTCCTGTCACCAGCTGGCTGAGATCTTAGAAAATTAGACATGAGATGCGCGGGAACACTAGCGTCAGTTGATCAATTTTCATAACGGCAAGGAAAGTTGTGTGAGTGCACCACACCAGATTTTTGAGTTTTGTCACTTGCTTGTGATTTTGTTACTTTTGTCTTATCGTTTGTAAGTATTGAGATGTTTCCATTGAGATGTGACATGGTTTCCATAATTTTATTTATTCTAGTGGTTTGAATAAGCTCTTTTTCTTTCTATTGACATGTTTACTGTACCTAGTTGTTCGAACTCACTGCCGGCGCACAAGTTTTCTTTGCCGGTAGTGCCATTTTGTAAGTTAGAATATTTATTTTATCAATCTGTATTATTTTATGGCAAATAAATGATTTTGACTTGTATTAAATAACACTAAAGTAACCATATTTCATAGAAATTTGAATGAAATGGATCAGAATAGCCTTACATTTGATTTCAAAGTGCAATAGATGAATGTTCTCTTTTGTATAAGCAAATAATACACATTACAGGGGAATTTGGACAAACATTAAATTTAATATACTAGTGTACTAGATGATAGTAGAAAATGTAGTAGAACAAGAGCATTATTATGTACAAGAGTAGACCACTAGTATGTACATTAGTAGGGAACTCACACTTTGACGCTCCGCTCGTAGACGCTCCAAAAAACAAACCAGCTTGTTCCAAAGTTTGACGCTCATTAGCTCAAAGTTAGATCATTACTTAACATGATATTGTTCACGACGCTCCTTGACGCCACGCCACGCTCTGCTTTCAGTGTGGTTGTACTCTGAGAAAGGAGAGAGTTTCAGTGTTGTGAGATGACAACCGTGGTGTATGTGGAGGACACCCAACACCGCGAGGAGCCCAGCCGTCCCCAACCACCCGCCGGCACACACCACACTATGAGCAGCATCCCCCACTCCGCCCCTCCACAGACGACAGCCCAGGGCGACCCTGGCAATTTAAATATAGGAGTGAAGAGGTGTGAGCCGATACTTACTCAGAACCTCAAAAATGTTGTTTGAAGCCTTTGACAATGTATGGACGACATTTGTGTGTACACACATGTTCAACACACTTGTCCAGTTATTGGTGACCACCTTACTAGGAAACACAGTAAAATGAATTTGAATGAGCACACGTAAAGTCACAAATTTTCAGCTAGTAGTTGTTTCTCCTTTATGATGTGTTCTTATATGTTTTTTCAAAGTACCAGATTGAATACATTTATAGTCACAATACTCGCAGCTGAAAGGTGTTTCTCCTATATGTGTTCTTACATGTTTTTTCAAACTATTTGATCGAGCACATTTATAGTCACATAACTCACAACTGAAAGGTGTTTCTCCTGTATGTGTTCTGATATGTTCCTTTAAAATATTTGATCGAGCACATTTATAGTCACAATACTTGCAGCTGAAAGGTGTTTCTCCTGTATGTGTTCTGATATGTTCCTTCAAATTACTAGATGTAGCACATTTATAGTCACAATACTTGCAGCTGAAAGGTGTTTCTCCTGTATGTGTTCTGATATGTTTCTTCAAAGTACCAGATTGAGCACATTTATAGTCACAATACTTGCAGCTGAAAGGTCTTTCTCCTGTATGGGTATTGATATGTTTCTTCAAATTACTTGATTGAGCACATTTATAGGCACAATACTCGCAAACGAAAGGTGTTTCTCCTGTATGTGTTCTGATATGTTCCTTCAAAGTACCAGATTTGTTACATTTATAGTCGCAATACTCACAACTGAAAGGCTTTTCCTCAGTGTGTTTTCTCATATGTCTCTTCCAAATAGTGATCGATGGAGTTTTATGGCTGCAGTCAGCACAGCTGTAGAGCTTGATCTTTTTGCCAGCCACAGATGGCTCTGTGCACTCTTCCACTGGAGAAATTGAATGTGCATTCAGTCCACCCACTTCTGTTGCATTGGCAGTTTCAGATGTGCTGCAGTTTGAAGGCCACATCTCCGGTTCACTCTCCACTGAACATCCTTCTGCCTCTTGCTCAACTGCAAACACCAATAATACAACTTGTAAATGATTGAAGCAGAATAAAGACAATAAAGTAATGATAAAATCTAGTGTAAAACACTCACACAACTTTCCTTGCCTCACCTCAATCATACCTCATTATTTACCATTTTATACAATAGTTTATACAAACCAAGAGTTTTTCAGCCGATTGTAGAAATAGTATATACATAAAACAAATTATAGTGTTAAATATTGGGTTAGATTATGAACAATCAGAGAAATAATAATAACAAATGAATTATGCCAAGAGCTATTTTTTTATTGAATATTGATCCATGATTGCTAGTCCAGACCATGATTTTCTCTCAATTGACATACATATAGGTTGAATTGTCTGAAAATTATTGGTTATGTATATGGCTGCCTATCTTTTTTGTTTCAAAACATGAAATACTGTTAAATAAATAGGAAATTTCACCTGTGTTTTGACACAAACTGTAAGAAATGTGCATCAAAATTAAAACTATAAACTGACATGAAATTGTGAGCTCTAGTTTGATGAGTGGGGTATACACTAATGTAAATAGCAACGTTCACAACCATTACACTGGAAATTCTGAATTCTTAGAGTTAACCATGCAATTATGCAAATACATTGAACTGCTTCAAGGAGTTTGGTATAAGAGCTTATAATAAGCTTCCTGAACATTTAAAGAGCTAGATGTGAATAATTTTAAGAGAGCCATAAAAACTATTTTAATACAAATATGTCCATATAGGAAAGAGGAGTTTCTAATTTGAGGGTATTTTGTGCTGTTTGTATGCTTGTATTTTGAATTTTTATTTCTTTGAATGTAAATACTTTGTATTTATCATGTGTATTTTATGACGATGCTATGCATTTTGTACAAATGTTTTCCGCAATAAAGAAATCTTGAATCTTGAATCGACTACTCAGAAGAGCAACATGGCTATAATTGGCAAACACAGCACATTCTGGCATATCAGTTGTGCTGGAAATAGGATGATAATCGGTAGTGAACACAAGTAATCAAGTGAAGGGTTATTTATTAAATGAATAAGACGTTGATGTTGTCAATACCACTATGTATATAATATACCACAATATCTCCTCACATACAATCAAATTATTGAAGGAATGTGTATGAATGCAACTTATACCTATACTATGACAACCACATCTGATAGCCATTACCCTACATAATAATTATTCCTCATTTTCTGTTATGTTTATTATCATTGATGAATAAAAATGAATGGAATAATAACACGAATCTCACCATATTCTTCCTCTTTGATGAATATTAGATTTAGCCAGGGATTAGATAATGTTGTTGGCTGAAATCATCATCAGTTGGAGAGCATTCAGTGCTGCACTCTGGCGCTGGTTCTTGGCTGCTATCATTCTCCTGCTTAACTCTCGCCATCTGCAATATTGACATCACAAACAATGAGAAGACAATCGATTATTGTTACACTTCATGTAAAAAACACAAATATTGGTGAAGGAGCAGCAGCTACTGAATTTGACTGCTAACTTGAGTTATATCACGATAATTCCAGTTCAATGACAGTAATTGTACTGGTTCTTAATAATCATGAAATTTCAAGCTAAGGCCAGCCATTCACGTTAGGTTTGCCAAAGAGCTATAAATGTACAGATATTCGACTGTACTCTGCAGTACACCTGGACAGGCAAGAGATACTACTGTGCACTGGGTGAGTGAGGGGTAGTTGAAGTTGAAATAGCAGCCATCAAGTTCTGCTCCATAGATCTAGATAAACTGATTGCTAGTTTGGCGGGTGTAAACAGAACAGACAAGAACGCTAGTCAAACTACTTACAACTTACTGCATAACAATTAAGTATGGACTTTCTTCTGTATTCATACACTTGTAGTTCAACTTACACTTACGCAACTCAGGTCGAGAAGAGACTCGACTCTAGTCGAGAGCATGTGTTTTCAAATGGTGACACTCAGATTAGTCGATTCTAGTCTCCGCGATTTTTACCATTTGAAAAGACATGCTCTCGACTAGAGTCGAGTCTCTTGTCGACCTGATTCACGTAAGTGTGAGTTTTCCCCAGTGGGTTGGGGGAGCTTTGAGTCGAACATCGTAATCAAGAGTGTGTTGAAAACCAGAACTCCCCACAGTATCCCTGCTTGTCGTAGGAGGCGACCAAAAGGGACCCCAAGGCAACTCCAGAAGTTGTCTTGCCTTCACACCCACGGGATCTGCCCCATCAGGGCAGTTTCGGAGGGGCAAAAAGAAAAACCCAAGAGACCAGAGTTGGGTGAATCTCCAGGCACAAATGCGGGTCAAGAGGCTGAGTCGAGGACAAATCAGTCTGAAGAGACTGCCAAGCATATCACATTGGATTGCGACAAGCAACCAGGTGATAAATTAGATGTTGGTATAGGGAAAAACTCCAGGTTCTTGTAAAGGACACAGGCATTGGTTTGCCTAACTAACATACTACTTGGGAACTAAATAAGCTTCGGTTGACGTGTGGGGTTCTTTGAACCTTTGGATCCTCGAATCCGTCCCTTCAAAAACAATAAACAATAAGTGTGAGTTGAGCCTTTATGTTATTGAAAATATTGCAATATGGGCATTGATTGTGTTCCTTGAATTTGATGGAAATAGAATTCTATCTATCTATTTCAAACAGCTGGTCTTCCTGAGGGACTCCACAAAATTCAAGCCATTCGCTAATATAATAACAAGCTGGTGACCTGTGCTCTGTAAGTGTCTGAAGCAGTTGACAAACTTAAATCATGACGTTCTGAAATCTTGAAGAACTGAAAAAAGCCTATAACCATACTGAGTAAATTAGGACTCTATGCAACTTTCAAGTACATCAGATCAGTAGTTGAGACGTGATGATACATCATTCACGTATTTCCTATCCCTACTTGTATGAGCCGATTCTTTCCATTATTATAGGCCTACTGAAGATTACTCTGGTTATTTGATAGAGCTTTTTACAATTTTGGATTTTCATACTGTTTTTCTGCCGAATCTGGAAGAAGAGTTTTCATTCAGCAATAAGTTTTAATTATAATTTGATGAATAAATCTCAAACTAAACTGCATTATTTATTTATTCTAGCCAAGATAGAATACATGCCTGATTGGAAGTTGAACCATTGTGCGAGGATGACTCATCTTTGACGTTGCTAGTTGCAAATTCATCATCCTGCTTCTCGATCTTGATCTGTGAACATAAGATATTCTTGTGTAACTTGAAAACTAGACGAATTTCAAACTCAGCAAGTAATAGTGCTCACTATTGAAATATGGGTTGTAGTAGTTGATGTTTGTTTATTTCTGTTGTTAGAATAGCAATGAAAAGATTCAAGAATGTATCCTTTGAGAATGGAAGTTTACTATTGTTCCCATTGATGGTCTACTCTACCTTTTTTATAAGATCCGTGAAAAGCGATCAATAAAAATATGCATAATAATTATAACGAATATTGAGACTGAATAATCTGAAACAACTAATTTCATTATATACTATCAACAGTAGAAAAGTTGAAAGAATATGGGATTCAACTTTATCATATAGCT
>NC_052505.1:827578-863161 GCF_014356525.2 Nilaparvata lugens
CATTTGCTCTGAAATTTGGATTTCTCATTCATAGGCGATAGATCCATTCATAGTTTACCAAGAATGTATTATGTTGATTACGTTGGAGCCGATAACTATCCTTAGGTTAATAGGTGTGAAATGCTATCCAACCGATTTAGGAAAAATTGGTAGCACGGCAAATGTTACCCCTGTGGTGAGACCGAATTACAATAAATATGTCCCAAATGGTACACTATGAAATCCCTGGTTATAAAAATTATTGGTAGGATAGATATCTTGATAGGTTATGAATGGTATACTGCTGAATGGGAAATCGGTTCAAGAGAGATCAAGTCCTAATGAATATATTATCTGTGCAGACTAGCAAAATGGCAAACATTAAAAATGATCTGAATCTTATAGCATTCTTAACACAAAAGTTTGATGAGCAAAATGCTAGGTTTGATGAGCTAAATGCTAGATTTGATGAGCAAAATGCTAAGTTTGATAAGCAAAATGCTAAGATTGATAATTTGAAACAAGATCAAAATGCTAGGTTTGATGATATGAAGCAAGAATTTGCTAGCATTAGACTAGAGCAGGTTAGTATAAACTTTCTATTGAAAGATGCACATGAAACATTGAAAGATAATCATGAAGATGAAAACAAATTGAAGCATGATAATAGTAGTGTTAAGATACAAGATCAACTAATTATTCAAGTTTCAGAAAATGTAGGCCTAGTTACTGTTGTTGAAAAAGTCAACCCTAATGAGATAGTAGAATTGAGTAAAGAAGTAGGTAAGGAGTTGTCTTCACTGAAAGTCAACTATCATGAAAGTAATATTGCTACATTGAAGGTTAGGAAAACAATAAACAAAGTGAATGATTACATGAGACAGGTTTATGTAGAGGTTAGGAACAATGTAAACAAAATGAATCTTGCTTTGAATCAAGTTGATGAGTTCAACTTTCAACTGAGAATTGAAAAGGTGTATGCAATGCATTCTCAAGTGAACATGACTAACTTTTGTAAGCAAAATGGCTTTGTTGAAACAAATGAACCCATGAATAAAATTATGTTCTTGAAGAAAACAAAACACAAAGTCACCATTGATGTATTAGTATTCAAAGGTTGTTTCAAGTTGCTTATTTACAAGATGATGACAGTGAATCACATGATGAAGGGGTATTCCCCAGCACACAATGATTAGGAATCCTGTGTCATGCTGGGATTCAGAATAGCATGACCGTAATACTACGTATGGTAAGAGTCCATAATTGTATCTTTTTTCTTTCCTGTAGCCTATTTTTCTTGGCCCTTAATCTTTTCAAATTTCGATTCTTTCCTGTCTTTGTGTAATGTTCAGTAAATTTCTTCTATGATGCATATCTTAACCAATCTTGTCCATAGTCATTTAAATTTGTATTTTTCTGAAATAATTTTGGAAGTTAAAATAGTAGCTTATTTTCCTAATCTTTAAATTGTTGATAAAACTTAACTTTTCTAAAATCTATCCATTGTAGTGTAAATAATTGTTTGCTTGCGGTATATTTTTTCATCATGTATTACATATTTTAATTATGTCTATTTTTTTCAGGTATCATATTAGGTAATTAGGTTTTTCAGAGCAAAATTATGTCCCATTTTCTCATCTTTCATTGCATATCGTGCCATAAGCCATATGTAATTAGGTTATAGTTTTCTTCTGGGCTTTTAACCCATTTTGCATTTTATTTTTACTTTCCTTGCCCTACTACCATAGGTAAGGAAAGTATTGCTTTCCAAAAAAATTAAGGTACCCTAATTTCAAGTTTTCTATACGTTTCAAGGTCCCCTGAGTCCAAAAACATGATTTTTGGGTGTTGGTCTGTGTGTGTGTGTGTGTGTGTGTATGTGTGTATGTGTGTATGTCTGTGAACACGATAACTCCATTCCTAATCAACCGATTGACTTGAAATTTTAAACTTAAGGTCCTTATACCATGAGGATCTGACAATAAGAAATTCAATAAAATTGAATTCAAAATGGCGGAAAAAATGGCGGATAATTACTAAAAAACCATGTTTTTCACGGTTTTCTCGAAAACGGCTCTAACGATTTTCTTCAAATGTATACCATGGATAGCTATTTATAAGCCCTATCAACTGACATGAGTCTCATTTCTGGAAAAATTGCAGGAGCTCCGTAATATTCTTGTGAAAAATGGCGGATAATCACTAAAAAACCATGTTATTCACGGTTTTCTCGAAAACGGCTCTAACGATTTTTTTTAAATTCATACCATGGATAGCTATTTATAAGCCCTATCAACTGACATGAGTCTCGTTTCTGAGAAAATTGCAGGAGCTCCGTAATATACTTGAGAAAAATGGCGGATAATTACTAAAAAAAACGTGTTTTTCACGATTTTCTCAAAATAACTTGACCGATTTTTTTCAAATTCATACTCTGTATAGTTATTTATCAGCTCTATTGACTGGCATGAGTCTCCTTTCTGGGAAACTAATGGGGGGTCCACCCCATCCTTGAGAAATGGACTTTGTAACCTCCTTCTCGTGCATGAGGTAGGTAGGTAGAGCAGTTCATAAAAAGAACACATAGTCGAGATATTTCATCTGTAGAACAGCTGTTTTGACAACTTTAAAAAAATCATCGAATTTCACAATTTACACAAAGGAAAAAGTACTCTGAAAAGAATTATATATACACATATACAAAAGTCTGATCGTAGTTTCAATTATGAGCAAGGAAAGTTGTGTGAGTGTACCACACCAGATTTTTTTTTTGCTTTCCAATACTTTGGATTTTTGGTAGACAAGTAGGTGTGATTCTTTTAGAGGTGTGGGCGTGAACCACATATGGCTGGACTCGATTATCTGACCTACTTGTTTGCGATATAAAAACCTTAAGACTGCAACATCAAATGTTTGTAAAAACTTTTGCATAGGTACTTTTGTTTTTGTGGTCCGATACTAGAGTCTGCTATCACATTGCCTTACAGACATCTAGGAACTCTCCACCCAGTCACAATAGTCAACATATTTTTTCCTTCACCAGTTGTTTTTGTGGGAGTGATAGCTCACAATTATAACAAATTAGAGTCATACTTGGAATTTACAAAATTCCATAGTAGTATATTTTATAAAATATACTTCCTTATGAAAGTTCAGTACTGACATGTAGGATAGGCTCTAATTAATCTTCTCTTCTTTGTATTATTTAGGAAATTTATTTACCCAATTTTCTTTTTCTCTTGTTTGTATTTTGTAGGGACTTATTTACCCATTATCCATCTTGATCATCTTTGTATTGTAATCTTGAAATGTTTGTATATATTATACAGTCTTCAAATTATAAAATTAAAAAAAAAAAATAAATGGTTCAATTTAGAACATGCCGAAATCTATTCTTATGTATAAATTCTTTTGTTATAATAAATGAACTTTAAATTTGAAAGTATTAATGAATTGTGTAGCCATATATATGTGATGTATTAATGAAAGTTGACTTGAATAATGTTTTCATTGAATAAAAACGTCTTGTTATATTATTAATTGAAATGAGTTAAAGGTTAAAATTTCTCTAAAGTTTTTGTAATTGATGTCTTTTTCTAAATTTTTAAAAAAACTGTTTGTTCTATAAATTTTGATATGATTGATTATCGTTTGAAATGGATGCTGGAGTGTATGTAGAATTTTTAGTGGGGTTTGTTGATTAGAATTTTGCTGGTATGTGATTGTTTTTTTAGATGGAAAACCATTATTGCCTAAAGAAGAAATGACCAGGAGGTTATGACTTAGAGAGGCAGTAATGAGATAATATTTTTTTGTGTTGATTCCATATTTCACAATTTATGTATTGCTGACTGTATAATAAGATGTTAACAAATTCAATTTTATATTGATTATATACTTAAAAATAATTTTCATGTGTATTAGATTGTATTGATAGCCTAATCAAAATTTTCTTTTTAGTTTATAAGCATTTTAAGATAACAGGTACAGCACATACATTAACATTGAAATAATTATCATGTGAATCTCGAAATCGGCAACAAGTGAACGCCATGGAGAGTGTTAAGAACATTTGGGTGATTTTCGAACTAGTGGACTCATCTATGCCAATATCTACACCAATAACTACGCCAAAATCTATGCTGATGCCTACACCAATAACTACGCCAATATCTGCTCTGATGTCAATAACTACACCAATATCTATGCTGATGCCTACACCAATAACTATGCCATATCTGCTCTGATGTCAATATCTACACCAATATCTACGCTGATGCCTACACTAATTACTACGCCAATATCTGCTCTGATGTCAATATCTACACCAATATCTACGCTGATGCCTACACCAATAACTATGCCAATATCTGCTCTGATGTCAATATCTACACCAATATCTACGCTGATGCCTACACTAATAACTACGCCAATATCTACACCAATATCTACGCTGATGCCTACACCAATACCAATGCCAATAGCTACGCCAATATCTACACCATATCTACGCTGATGCCTACACCAATACCAATGCCAATAGCTACGCCAATATCTACACTAATATCTACACCAATAACTATGCCAATATCTGCTCTGATGTCAATATCTACGCCAATAACTACGCCGATGCCTGTGCTGATGCCAACGCCAATATCTACGCCGATGCCTGCGCCGATGCCAATGCCTGCGCCAATGCCAATGCCTGCGCCAATGCTGATGCCAATGCCAAAATCTACGCCGATGCCTGCGCCGATGCCAATGCCTGCGCCAATGCTGATGCCAATGTCAATATCAACGCCGATGCCAATGCTGACACCAAAGCATACGCCAATGACAACGCCAACACTTATTGCTGACCTTGTATCTCAAACTTCAACACTATCACATTACCTGGAGGTAATTGCTATCCATGTTCACGTTCGCAACTTTGAATTCAGAATAACAGTCACAGTATCATGGAAGAATTGATTCAAAAATCCTCTCCTAAATTATTCCTGTATGCAGAACTCTAAACCTTGAACACTGAAAATATCAAAAAACCAAACCTTACCTAAATTAATCCTCACCTAAATTAATCCTGTATGCAGCATCTATCTCTTTTCCGAAAAACAAATTACATTGTCATTTCAAGCCTGAAATGTACATTGTATAATTACAAATATGATACAAAATTTACATGACTCTGTATCAAGTTTGGTATGCAGCCGTCTACTACAAGCATGAGGCAATGCTAACTGAGATGTCACCTGTATGGAGTTTGATATGCATCAGTCGACTACAAGTATCAGCCCAACACTACGAGTATTCGGATCAGCCCAACACTAACGTCATCACACTGGAGTCACACTTGACTGAAAATCATAGAGTGCCTTAACGGACTGTTCTCCAAAATGTGCATCGATAAAATCAACCGCGTCAATAGTGAAAGAAATGAACATTTTTTGATTTATTGAAATTTTATGTGAAAATTAAATGTAACAATTCATCAATTCATTTAAAAAAAATAAATAAATAAATAATAATACATTTTTTATCCAACATACTAATTTTTCTTATGCAATAAAAAATTAAATTTTCTATCTATTAAATTATGTGCAATTTCAAAAAACTATTCTTTACATATTAAACTTTCTGTTGAGATATTTTCCTTTAAATTATAAAGCTAAATCAAAAGTAATTTTGATACTTTGAAATATTGTTTGGAAACATATAACAAATGCTATTGATGAATTTTTATAATAATTTTCAATTATAGTTGACATGTAATGTTTTTATAGAAAAAATTGTTACTGTTCTCAAATTTAATTTCAACAATTTTCAAACAGTAAAATTTTTTTATGTCAAGAGGGGGGTATTTGTAATATTACATTTTTTCTCGATTGGAATCGAATCTTCAATTTGAGATCTATAAAACTTTATAGTAAATATCAGAGTCATTGATTACGGACAACTTTTTGACTGAGAATTTATCGTAAATGATCGTGTTGCATTGTTCCATGGTGTCACCGAGGCTGAGTTGACAGAATTAATAGATAAATGGATTACTTAAATAGAGATGATATATAAAAATTTAAAATAATAGTTTCAAAATAAAGTTTTATTGAGAACAAATATAAAATGTGAATTCTAAACTTGTAATTTATAATTTTTTTGGTGATGTGTCTGTAACATCAACACTGAAGAAGCTTTGCTCTGTTCCTGGTAGCTAGGCTTTTCCTGTTCCTTCTTCTCTCTGAAACTTATGGCTGGCTATGTGTGTTGTAATTAGTACTCTCTGAATATTTTTCTGTTTAAGTGAATTTATTAATGTTTTAAATTGAGTTTTAAACAGTTTATAGTGTTCTATTTTGTCTATATATTGTCTATTGTGTATACAAGCCGATAGCCACTGTTTTTCAACTATATAAACTGGATAAGTATTTAGCTCGTAGTGACTTTAGATGCTTAGGCTTGTAAGATATTGTTCTTTGTGTATTTGTGTAGTATATTGCCAAAATTCATCTGAAGATTATAAGTTCATTTGCTCTGAAAATTGGATTTCTCATTCATAGGCGATAGATCCATTCATAGTTTACCAAGAATGTATTACGTTGGAGCCGATAACTATCCTTAGTTTAATAAGTGTGAAATGCTATCCAACTGATTTAGGAAAAATTGGTAGCACATCAACATGAACACCCATGAACTTAACATTATTAACTACACTGTGTTCAATGAGTTCTTTATCATAAGGTCTCAAACTAAAGATAACATTTTCAGTTTTCTTTCCATTTAAAAGATAACCATTAGCCCTGAACCACACTTCTGCATCCGCCAATGAAATGTTTACAAGATTTGAGAGTTCTGCAAAATTATCTGAGGTATTCAAGAACGTTGTGTCGTCAGCATATAAAACTGTTTTACTCAACTTTCAACTCAATGGTTGAACATTAACTGAGGTTAATTAATTAATTAATCATTACACCAACTTAATCAAAAGAAAATTGAATTGGTTTAATTTTCAATCAAGTTGGAAATGAATTCACACACTATTGCTATGATACATTGCTTGAATGATAAGAATATTATTTCAAATAACGAATCTGAAAAGGTGAAGCCAATTTCAAAAGGGGGAAATGACACCATCGCGCCCACCCATATCTGCAGGAACACGTGCCAAAACAGATGTGGGAGGGAGCGAGTCACTGAAGCCGCCGCTTGGCTTGGTGTGTGTGTGTGTGTGTGTGTGTGTGTGTGGTGTGTGTGTGTGTGTGTGTGTGGTGTGTGTGTGTGTGTGTGTGTGTGTGTGTGTGTGGTGTGTGTGTGTGTGTGTGTGTGTGTGTGTGTGTGTGTGTGTGTGTGTGTGTGTGTGTGTGTGTGTGTGTGTGTGTGTGTGTGTGGTCTGTGTCTGTGTAGTAATAAAGACTACTGAGCATGCTCGCAACAAACTATAAAAGGGGTTGTCACCTTATTTAAATATCATTCACAACAGAGTGTAAGCAGGTGAACCATTCTTCTTCTGTGTTTCTACTATTCATTGTGAACTTATCAACAACAGGTAAGAATTGAAAACAATTTTTATAAAAACAATATTACAATTTATTCACTACTAATACTACTTTCACACATACATACATCTATACAATTCGTATCACATAAGTTGACAAATTGTATAGATATAAAAATTGTTAATGCTTAACAATTTTTATATCGGTCCAATTCCCCGACTTATGTGTTACCATCAATACAAAATTTTTACAATTAGCATTAAATCGCTCTATTTTTTCTGTGCTAATGCAGGAAGCAAATCGTTGCGGTAAATATACCTCACTCACAGATTTGCTTCCTGCATTGCTAATTTTTAAAATAACCCGCCGCCCATGCATATTCGTTTGCTCCCTCGCTGCAATAATGGGGTAGGGAGTGTGCTCCTTTAATTCCCTCAGCAGGATCCAGAGTTTGGCTACAGGCTGGTTGATTAGTTGTACAAAGTCCAACTCATCCCCCGCTCGCCGCACCTCCTCCAGTAGTGGAACCATGGAGGAGTTGTCCTCCATTCCAGCTCGTTTCTGTTGAAAAATATTTGATTAGTGTCTTATTTGTTTCAGATTATCATCAAATCAGATTCGACAAATCATACTAGAGAACTTGATCAATAGATTCACTACACAATCTCTACATCAGATTATCAACAGATTATTGTCATAATCTCAACTTGACATCATCAGATTGACAAGACATTCTCTACATAAAGTGAGTAATATCAGTTCAAATAATATTTCCTTGCTATTGAATAATTGATGATTGATGAGGGGAGGATTTTGGTCATCGGAGGACAGTTTTTGTCCTTGGAGGACAATTTTTGTCCTCGGAGGACAAAAAACCTTCTACAGCATACTGCATGCATGCGATTTTAGCTCATCTTTACAATATGCTTTATCTGGATAATCCTCTCCTCGCGCTTCTTTCTTGCACTCTTCATATGAACAAAACGGTAAATGTATTACTTTTTCAAATGGATTTTCGATAATATATTTGCAATAGACACATTGCAGATAGTGATTTTTATGTAAGAAATAACCATTTCTCGCAAAATAGTCTGCTTTATCGGATAATGATTTACAATAGTCACAATGTAGATGATGCTTTTCAAAATACTCTCCTTGAACGGATGAATCTTCTACACGATTAAAAGTTAAATATCTTTCTTCATATTGGTGTAGAATTTTATTATCGAAATTCTCCTCTTCAATTGTTATATTATCTTTCCTTCTCAATGCACAGTTCGGGCTGTACCTTGCATGTTCTATTGCTGGTATGTCACTTTCTTCCCATTTTCCCAAACAAATTGAACAAAATACACAGCGCACAATGTCTGGCGCACATGCGAATATAAATCCCTCTTTTGCCATGTTTTCCGTGGACAAATGCTCGGAAGATTTCGTCCATCTTTTATCAAAAGATAATAATCTTAATCTTTCATGCAACATTATGTGATCTTGAGATATCATTTTCACACAGCCTTCTTCTACCAATGCCAATTCACAACCGATTTAAAAACATGCAGTTGTACTCTATCACTCTAATTCTATGTGATCCTGATCGTTATTCTTTCGTTTTTCAGAATCTAACATCACCATCATGCCGAGGGAAAGAAGAGTACATGGCATCAATTCTGCAGCAGTCTGCCAACGCATAACCATCAATGATGCCGAGGAAATCAGTATCGAAAACGTCCTCGAGAGATCGAAACGGCGTGTTTTCGGTATAATTAGGGAGCACGCAGTGCGCCATGATGCCAATGTGAAATGGTTCATTGTGTTGAATGTTTTGTTGTATAAATTAGTGGTGATGGATGATGAGGTTAGCGAGACTGTCTCATCTCTAATAAATCTTCATAGTTACTCCAACATAGCACTAAACATGCTTGAGAATTATGAAGATTTTAACGATCATTTCATGTTGGCCATGAGAAAAATCCTATCATCTTTTGACAACTTTGTTCGACATGGCAGCGGTTGGGTTTTGAAGAAAATTGAGCCACTGGATGTGAACGTGATTAAATTTAATCCAATATTCACATCCAGTTTCATTCAAACACCGCAGTTTCTTAAAAACAAACATTGCATTATAAATGTCAAAAATCTGTCTGACAAAAAATGCTTTTTATGGTCAGTCCTCGCGTATTTCCATCAGAAACCAAGGAACTCAAACTTGACTGTAAAGTATTTGAGCAAGTTTGCTCACAGACTTAATACGCGAGGTGTAAATTTTCCGGTGACGACACGCGATATTAAGAAATTTGAAATACTGAATCTGGATATTGCAATTCACGTCATCGTGTATGACAACAAAAAGTTTTTCCCCTACCGCACAAGCATTTTTCGCACTCATAAGCACCAAATTAATCTTTTAATGCTGAAAGCCGATGCAGGAAGAACCCATTTCTGTTTAATTAATACCGCAAATGGGAAAAACGGATTATCGCATCTTTTCTCCCACCTTTCAAAACACCACGGTCAAGTACACATTTGTAATTTCTGTTTTCATAGATTTATATCGAACAAATCTGAAAATTGTGATGCAAAAGCAAATTGATAAAACATGAACAGCTTTGTTCCAAGTTTGAATCACAGTGTGTTTCATATCCTAAATGTGGAGAGACAATTAAATTTAAGAAACTAGGCACCACATTGAAGAAAAAGTACACCATTCACGTGGATTTAGAAACTTGCGTTGTTAATATCGATAATAATGTTGATGATGATGATGAATCCGATTGGGATGAAATCACTCATAGCTATACAAAGAAAACAGCACGACATATTCCTTGCGGGTATTGTTTTGTTGTTATCGATGTGAATGGGGAAATCGCTTACAGACCTGTACTCCATAGATCGAGTAGTTAGATGAAAAAATCATGGAGAAATATCTTCAGGAAATTACAGATCTCGGCAACATTTTGTATGAGGATATGAAACGTGAAATTCTGATGCAACATTTATCCGAAAGTCAAGAGCGCGAATTTCAAAATTTGGTAAACTGCGGGCTTTGCGCTGAACCGTTCTTAGACACTGATATTAAATGTCGTCACCACGTGCATGAAACCGGAAATTACCTATGTGTGGCACACGTTTCTTGTAATTTATCAGCTCGTACTCTGGAGTACATTTCGTGTTATTTTCACAATTTTCCCAGGTTTGATTCACATTTCATTCTGAAAGCGCTCAGTAAATGCAAAAAAGAAATTTCCTGCATCGCAAATACGTCAGAGAGATTTTTGACACTTTCAGTAGGTAAAATTAAATTTTTAGATTCCTACAAGTTATGAACAAATCCTTGGAAGTATTGGTGCGTATTTGAGTGGAAAGTACAGACATGGAAAAGAAGTTTGAACGTTTATTTTCAGTGTTTCATCACCCGCCGCGCGAACACAGACAACTCTTGTTGAAAAAAGGAATATATCCTTACTCATACATGAGTTGTCCCGAAAAATTCGCGGAAACATTGCTTCCTCCCATTGAATGTTTTCATAATGATTTAACTGATACACCTCTGTCTCACAAAGAATATGAGCATGCGCAAAGAGTGTTCTCGACATTAAAGCTGAAATCGCTCGGTGAATATCATGATTTCTATTTATGTTTGGACGTGATGCTATTAGTGGAAATTTTTGAATCCATGAGGTCTACGCTTTTTAGCTCATACGGCCTTGATGTCACTCATTTTGTTTCCCTCGCGCACTTTACCTGGAATTGTATGTTGAAACACACTAAAGTCGAACTAGAGTTGATTACTCACCCTGACATGCGTCTCATGTTTGAGGCAGGGATGAGGGGTGGGGTGTCATTTATCGGTGAATGTTATTGTGAGGCAAATAACAAACATCTACCCGAGACATACGACCCTTCAAAACTGAGTAATTATCTCCTTTATATCGACGCAAACAGTTTATACTCGGAAGCTATGAGCCGAAACTTACCTGTTGGAAATTTCAAATTCCTCTCAGAGGAAGAAATTTCCAAGCTTGATTTCGCGAATTTGGACAGCAATTCAGAAACTGGATATATAATAGAATGTGATCTCAAGTATCCGAAAGAGTTACATGATAAGCATGCCAGCTTCCCACTCGCACCTCTCCACCAAACACCTCCACACGAATTGCTGTCAAACTATCAAACAAATGAGAACGGTCAAACTGAAACCAAAAAGCTCATGAACACACTTTTTGACCGTGAAAAGTACATTGTCTATTACCTCAATTCAAAACTCTACCTTCAGCTCGGTTTGCAATTATTGAAAGTACATCGCGTCATTAGCTTTTCCCAATCTCCCTGGCTGAAAAGCTACATTGACTTCAATATCCGGAATAGACAGAACGCGAAAAATAAATTTGAATATCCTTCTTTAAGGCCTGTTGTAATCTTATCTTTGGAAAAACTATACAATCTGTTCGCAAGCATATCAATGTTAAAATTATCATGGATGAAAAACGGTTACATAAGTACATTTCAAATCTGTTATGCAAATGCTGGCAAATAATTAGTCCGTACGTGATTGCGGTTTTCTTTTGCAAGTTGGAACTAAAAATGAACAAGCCTGTCTATTCCGGGTTTTCCGTACTGGAGTTGAGTAAATTCCATATGTACGATTTTTTCTATTGCAAATTACAAAAAATTATACCATGGGATCGCGTAGAACTCTGTATGACCGATACAGATAGTTTTCTTTTAAACGTAAAAGTGGAAGACGTGTATCAGTTGATTAAAGAAAATTGAACCTTTTTGACAATAGTAATTACCCTCCTTACCACCCCACCATGCTTTTCCATGGAGAGAAATAAAGTTGTAGGAAGTTCAAGGATGAGACAGCCTCAAAACCGTCCATAAATTTGTAGGCTTCGATCAAAACTTTACTCTTATTAGTATGTAATGAGAATGAAGAACCTGTAAATAAATTTGTAGCAAAGGGTGTACAGACCGGAGTGAAATGTAGAAAACTTAATTTTAATTATATAAGAAATTGCTGATTGAACGTTGTGAACACATTGAAAAATTTAATATGATGAGGTCCTATAATCACACCATGTATCAGATTGAATGTGCAAAAATCTGTTTGAGTCCTTATGACAATAAGATAATTTTATTGTAAAAAAAATTCTCATCAGATAGAAAGATTATCACAGAACTGGATGAATATATCATACGGATACAAATCAACTGAGAACTGAGTTTCTTCTCAAACAGGTGACATTGGATACTTGTGGATGAGAAAACTGCATGAGGTCTACTGTTCACAGAACTACTAAATACATTCCAGTACAATAATTATCTTTTTTCATAATCCAATATCAGGGCACCGAGATTCGCTCATTATTATTTTATTTATTGATAAACAGAACCAAATGATTGGTGAAGGACAATAGGCACAGCCCAAAACTGTTTCTTCCCTGAATTTTTATTTTGAGGATGCATTTATATTCACGAATTTCGGGGATGAGATATTTAGATTCCACAGATGCACTTGCTCACTCACTTTATTATCCACAGAGGATGAAAATCTCAGCTATTTCCCAAGGATGAATGATCCTTTTAAGTGCCTTCAGCGAGTTTCACCAGGAATGAGACCTAGTGCAATCGATTTTTATATCATAAACATACTATATTCAAATTTTTGTGAAAATCGTTAGAGCCATTTTCAAGATTCGTTGGACATAAAATAAACCAGATATAAAAATAAACCAGATAAATATAAAAATATATACAGAAATCGCTCGCTAAATATAATAGGATGTTCTAAGTAGAGTTCATAAGTATTGTAATCTTCCCATACAATAATTGAAGCTGATTTCATTCAACTCTATTTATTACTTATCAAAGTTTTGTATCTACTCATTTCATTGACAACATGCTCACATATCCAATCTTCCAGGAGTTCTATCTTATAAATATGCCTCTACATCCCCATATTCCAAGAAAATGGTATTTCTATGTTGAGGGAGCACATTCTAAAATCAGCTTATAACAATCAGGTAGTTTTTAGGGAATATGGGAATAGACCAATTGTCTCAAAGGTCTATTGCTGGTTTTCAAATAAAAGGAATTCAAAATGAAAAAACAATACTAAAAAAATTATTATCTCCAAAATACTTGATGTTCGAGTATATTCACCCTCCAGTAGACTACATTCAACACAGTAGAACATCTATAATTTGAGCCTACGGGACCAAGCGTTGAATATTAAATTTTGGTGGGTGATAAATATATATATATCAAGCTCTGCAATATCAATATTATTATATATCAGGCTCTGCAATATTGTGGCTGATAGAACAAAATACAAAAAAATGTATCATAGATACTGATCCCATCATTACCCATAATTAATTCATAATATAGCCTCTATGAATATTGGAAAATATTGTTATAAATATTAATATTAAATCGACATACAGTACGTGAAAGATTCAGAGATCAATGCCTGTTCATGAGTGAGTTCTTAAACCAGGGTGCCTATAGTTATATTATTATACATGAATACATAGAGCTTTCAATGAACTCATAACTGGAGTTATCAGTGTTACAATGGCATATTAGTGTATTTATCTTTATGGGAATACTAATTACAGTGTTTTTGATGGCAAAACTACGAATTATAGAGTTATCGAGAGGTTTCAGTGTACTCACTAATCTTGATAATTTAACTATGAAGTGGAGTTATTTTTGTTTTGTGTCAAGAAATTCACTAATAGCTGTATTATACTAATAGTATAATAGCTGTATTAAATTCACTAAGCTCAAAAAACTGCAGAAAAGGGAGACAACAGCACAAAATAGGAATGATATATAATGAATTATACAGTTACAAGATAAGTCATCACCTGATACAACTACGAAGAGAGTAGAAATGATGTGAAGGTTTCAGAAAATAAAATGTCAATGGTCTTCTTAAGAATAGCCTACACATGGGGATTCATCAAACAATGACCATTGTTTGAATAAAACAAGACAGCTCTGGGTAGTACAGCCGTCCAGAAGTGTAACCTAACCGTCTTGTTTTGGAACGTGTCAGAGATTCGATGTGTCTGACTTTTTCGTTCTGTAGGTACAATGTAAAGTGTCCGGTTTTGGCGCCTAACGCAAACGCCGATTCCAGACTCTTTCAAAACAGTCTTTCCCTGTCGCTGGCGTAAGGTGTCAATGTATGAGATAGTCGCTGTTCACTCCTGTCAGGTTCTGGGTTTGTCCACAAAGAAGAAGGGACAAACTCTTTTGGTTTGTTGGAACAATCCTCTTCTCTGTGGTTTGTCAGAGGACTAAGGTGGCGCGTACCAGTATATTCTATGAAAGTCGATGAAGCCAACATGTACGCCATATAACAATATCATGACTCAGCATCGGATAGAAAACTTCTATGTAGAGCTTGTAAATCAGATAGATCTCATATTTCTATGTATAATAAACTTTAATAATCTACTTTCATCTAAAATAGACACAATCTGCTATGGAAAACAAAGTCTACAGAGAAGTGATCTTTTCCGATGCTGACGTCACTGATATGGTGATTTGGCAGTAGATGTTGGCTTCAGAGGCTAGACTTCCTAGCGTGTCTATTCTATAACTGGTCTAAGCCTGTGCCTGAGTGCCTGTCTCCTGTCTTGAGCAGTGAACTCTATACTAACTGGAACGGGCTGTCCAATGCTAAGCTACAGCCAAAAGTGTGTAAGGCGGAGTAAGTGAGATAGGTCTACCGTGTGGGACTCCCTTCTCTCTCGTACTCATACATTAAAGCAGGTTGTTGCAGCTCTTGAGTACGATTATTCATTTTTAAAGTTGAAAAACGGATTTGAATGACTATTAGGCTATCAGTATTAGATCACAACCTTTTCTCTTAAATATTGTGATGTTTTTGGGTGTAAAATGCGTAGAATTGAATAAAAATACAACCGTGAAATGGTGATGTATAATACACAATAATTGTGTGGCATTTGGATGCAAGAATGGGCATGTTAAAGGAAATAAAATACCATTTCACAGTTGAGTCAAACATTTTTAGTCTATTAATTAATTTGAAGAAACCTTTTTGTTTTACTACATTTCCAATATTTTTTCTATATTGATCAGTTATTTGACCAAAAATAAAACAACAAATTTGGTTATATTCCTAGTATGCGGTGATAGTTTCTATGCTAATTGAAAATTTAGACCTATACTTTATAGCATCTAAAATAAGAAACATAGTTGAAAAACAATTAATCCTTATTCAAAAAAATAAATACAAATGATTAATAATTCTGTGTTATCATCATGAGATGACATAATTTATTTTTGGTACCTACCTACTTTTATTTTGAAAAATATGATATTGCTATCAGCCGAATTGTGATTGATTTTTGAACCCTTCCCGTTTCAAATAAATAATCGTTCAAATTACAATATTATAATAATTATTTAGCATATTTTACTGTTTTTATCATATGGTCATAATTATAATACAATTATATAAATGTTTCTTCTTAGATTTCTTTGCATCATTTCTGAACTCCCACACTTACATGATTTGAAATGTTATCAGAATGCCTATAGTGAGGTCCAAGTTATAATGGCAGTGGATGAATATAGAAGAATAGCGATACCGGTTCTCTACATTGATTGATTATATTTCTATACGTCAAAAACATAATTGATATTGTTGGGGACCTAGAAAAGGATAGTACCACCGCTTTGTCAGAAGATAGACAAGCAAAGCAAAACCAAAGTTGATCAAATACTGTCATTATAACGTAGACCTCACTGTAGTATATTGCTATCATTACATATTATTCCATAATCCTCTGTTATTGAATCATCATGAATCCACATCATTCATTTTATTTACCTACTTTTATTGTAAAAATATGAGATTGTTATCAGCTGAATTTGTAATTAATTTTTGAAATCTTTTAATTTCAAATTGTTCATTTTACTCTGGTAATTATGTAGCATATTTTACTGTCTGCTTATCATAGTCATATAATATAATAAAATGATTTGAAATTACACCAATGCACACCTACATAATTCTACATTCATAGCCTGCTGTAAGTAGGCCTATATTATTAAATTGGGATATTTCCTTAAACAATAAATCATACATCTTTCCTTTAACAATAACAATAAATCATATAACCCAAAAAAACAAAAGTTTATCCTATCAAAATAAACATAAGACTGTGTTTAATAGTTTCAATTAAACACAGCCCTCCTTTGGACTGTGTACGAACAAAATTCGGGATTTGAATAATAAGGACTATGAGCCTTTTTTTTCATTCCCATTCATTTCATGACAGTTTATATTTGTCCTTGTTAAATAAATAAAAATTAATAAATGATACGCTTCTCTGAAATCTGGCCCAAAGTTATTCACTTGCTTGTGAAAAGTTGACAATACCGTACTAAAACTATTGCAGTCACAAATGAAAAAAATCTTTTCTTATTCATATTCAACCTATTTCATTATTTTTGCTCTCAAAGAGTTAAAAATGAACTGCTCATAAAGGAAAAATAATGCTCCATGGAATAAAACATACAATATAGAAATAAAATAGAAATTGAAACTATGCAATGCATTTTTCCATAAGAGCCAATGTGTTACAAAATGACGAATCCCACAGCAATGCGGGTTGCCTATCTCTACCAGCTGCCTCACTTTCTTTGTGTTGCTAGTCCATTCCAGTTAGTATAGAGTTCAGTGTCTCGAGTGTTGGTGTATGATGGTGAATGTGAACACACGGAGGGTTGAGTAGAATGTTGTTCTGCTTTAGTAATTAAATTGCAGTAACTACCATTTATTTCACGAAATTTTTGTGAATTAAGAGTTTTAAATATTCCAATCTATTATACGGTACGTATATTCACCAGCCACAGTATTGTGGTTGCAATATGAAAATATGCTTGGTAATTTATCACTTCGTGATAAGTTAGTCCATTCTCGTGTTCGTCAAACTTTTGGGCTAAATTCAAGATTGGTTTTTATTTCCATCAAATTCCATAAATAATATTTCTAAAAATGATGAGTCAAATACATTTATAAGTATTTTGGCCAAGTGTACGTTCAGTGCCAAAATACCTGTCATCAAATTTTTGGTTGGGATCGATTTAGTATGTTATTTTGAGCACAAAATCATAAAAATTATACGGCGGTCACTATTGTTTTTAAAATAAACTAAGTTCAAAGAGGCACAATTTCACATGCATTAACCTATAGGTAGCAGCCATAAGTAGCCAAGGTTAGGAAAAGCTTTAGGTTAGAAAAAGTAACTTAGGTTAGAAACTTAGATTAGGAATATCATAATTTGATGATTTCGATAATCAAAATGGCTGCTACTTATAGGTTAAATGCATGTAAAATTGTACTACTTTGAACTTAGTTATTTTATAAACAATAGTGACCGCCGTTTAATTTTTGTGCTCAAATAACATACTAAATCGATCCCAACCAAAATCTGATGACAGGTATTTTGGCACTGGACGTACACTTACACAGTATTTTTCAATTAATTTATTATGGTAGGTTGAAAAACTATGATTCTAGAACAGCCCAGTAGTATTTTATTTTGTCTGTGGTTTTCATGAGTGGAGGTTAGGTTCACTGTTCAAACCAGACATACTTTATCCTCCTTGGTTCGTTCTTAGGCCTAATATGGAATTGGTAGTTCAAAGTTTAAATGAAACGTTTTTCCTTTCTTTTTGTTTTTTTGAATAGGTCTCTGATAATATATTAAAAATTCGGGAGAAAAATTGTTTTTGTTTGTATTCAGAAACTTAACCTCAAAACTGTTTTTACAGTTTATTTTATTTTATTTGCTATGCTGCGTTAAGCAATATAAATTTATCAATGAACATAATTTTTCAATCATCGATATTTTCTTTTATAATATTATAAATAATGCGTGTACCGTATAGGTTAGTCTAAAGCTAAATGCTGAAATAGCCCACGTCTTCGGAAGATGAAGCCGTCCTATCTCCTAATGTTGAATCCGAGTTACAAATCTGTCTTTAATTGATGGTTATCCTAGAGATTTTTTTCTTTAAATTAAAAAATAACTAGCTACGCTGATTTGAATGGAAGCTATCGTACCCGATAGCTAACGTAATAGCTAATGCAATAATAATAGGCCTATGCTAATGTAAAGGTAGGTCTTCGTTTGTGTGAAAACTGCCGACTTTGACGCCAGGCCAATTTGTTGCGTGATATTAATTTTGTCCAAATTTCAAATGTTCTGAGTGTTTTTATTATCTAAAATTATCAAAACATTTTCTTTAATAACATTATTATTGTAATTTAAAAGTAAATCTTGACCGCTCTCTTTGAAACATAATTGAATAGGCTAAAGTATAAGATAGCCTACTCGAGAGAATTTTTTATTTTTGTTGTGAATTTTCTTTCAATTCTTCATTTTAGTATTTTCTATTCTGTTAATATATTTACGTCCGTGCTAACTCAATTTAAATCAAGTTAAGAATATGATAATCTTATCTCCTACCCCCACTGGCGAACAAGAGTCATCTTATGCCAGTGTTTTTTCACTTGTAATCTATTATTACAGTTGCATTATTGTATTTGTCATGCTAGACTATTTGGTTTCTGTATATGTATTTATTAGTGTGAAATAAATTTTAATTTGAAAATAGAACATTCTAGGCTACTTAGATCAATTGGAATCCAGCCGATCTGAGATCCTCCCCTTGTCGTGGTCGAAGACAGCATTTATGCACAAACCTAAACCACCCCTACGATAGCTTTCATTCAGCGTAGCTGAGCTAAGTAAGGACCTCAAGCCTTTCTTCAAATTATAAAATTAATCATTTTTCGCATAACTATCAACAAATTATTGATTAAGACGGATTCAAAGTTTGCATATTTTGTTTGACCATTTAGATTATTTGACAAGATCCAGATCCCCTGTTTAGGTAGGTAGTGGATGCTATTTAACTATCTATCTGAATATAACATTGGGAGATGGGCGGCTACGTCTTCCAAAGACGAATTTCAGCGTAGCGTAGCTAAGAGTGTAAAGACCTCTACTCAGACAATACGCGCTTTATCTATAATATTATAAAGGAAAGAGACAGTCGACGCATGAACGGGATAGGAAATACACTAATGACGCATCATCACGCCTGAACTACTGAAAACTTTAACTTGAAATTTTGCTTAAAGATTCTGAATTTACCCTGGATGGACATTGGCTTATTTTAATTGCCATTAATCAATTAATTCTAATTTAGTAATTGGAACAAATCTATGCAATTTGTGATTCATAAGTATAAAAGCCCAACCAAACAGGGCATTCTCCAAGTGACTCCATTCCCTTAGTTTTTAGCGCGCGCGGTCAAAGGTTGAGGGTTCAAGACTAAGACTTAGCGAGTCTTTTTCCATATCTACACTATATTTATATAGGGTTGGTGAAAAGTATAGAAACAGCTGAATATTTCATTTAAAAGGGAAATTTGAAGATAGGTCTGGTTGGGGATCCTATTTGAATAGAAAGAACTACTTTTTTGTCCCATCAAAATTTTGGTCCGCCATCTTGGTGGTACCGCCAATTGGAACCGTCATTTTGAAACGAACTTCATTCTTTTAAATTGGAAGGTGGTCATAATTATGATAGATGATTTCGGTACAGAACTTCAAGAGAAAATGAATGATGAAGAACACACATCGATATCTCGAACCGCTCAAAGGTTATTCACATCCAGATATATTAATAAATCATCTATAACTAGTAGTTCTGTGAACAGTAGACCTCGCGCAGTTATAAACCGCAGCCTCCTCTTATACTGTCTGTCCATCAGAGTAAATCCTGTCTGTATGTCGGTGTCGGCTAGATATCGGAGTGAAAACGGCTAATGGCTGTTAGAGTTGGTGTATCAAAAATGCTAACATAAAAAGCTAATCTCCTTCAAGACATACTGGCCACAGGACAGCCCAAGTTCAAAGCAGAGAATGTTCGAGGGACAATACTATGTTATTTTAGTTATTAATTGCATGCGTTATTGCACGCAATCAATAGTTCATTTATTTATTAATTCACAATGGAGACAACGGGTTCCCCCAAATATATCTCCTTAAATAAAAATTGTACAGATAGAAATGAAAAAGAAAAATAATGATAAAAATAATACGAACCTATGCAATAATAAATAAGTAATACAAACAACAAAAATAGGTACCAACTAATTCAAAAAGGAAAAATACAAAGATTTCAAATACTACTTATGAAAAAAGTAAAAACAAAACAAATTGAGAATTCAAAATTGCAAACTTATAAAAACTAAAGAATATAATAAAAAATAATGAACAAAATGTTATCAATAGAATAAATAACATTTATAACTGAACGACGTCCCAAACCATATGCACATCCACACTGAAACACCAACTATTCATTTGATCAAATCATGGTTACACAAGATTTAATTATCATATAACGCTTTCCGGAATTTAGCGCGAGAAACCCAGAAGATATATAGGCGCCCAGAGAAGCTGTTCTTTGCATCAAAGCTGCAAAGTTCTTTGCATCCTATTTAATAGTGCATAAAAATTTCATTCAATGAAGCATGCAATTTATAGTCTACACAACTGCTGATTTTTTATCATGTTACATAGAGATATTGAATTGCATGCGTCATGGTATTCGATTTATAATCCACTCGACAGCTGATTTATGATGAATAATTCTATAGTCAGATTTTTACTCTAATATTGACGTATGAAGGAGGCTCCTTTTCCCTTCTATATTATCCTTGAAATGTTGAAATGCAAAATTTCCAAAAACCTTGTATATACGTCGATGCGCAATTTAAAAAGGAACATACCTGTCAAATTTCATGAAAATCTATTACCCTGTTCCGCCGTAAATGCGCAACATTGCCTTCTAATCTCTCTTCAAAGTATCGTCCAATATATGAGCCACCATGACCGAAAGGGTCATGACCCTTATTATAAAATTGTTTCATAAACTACTATTATTCAATATGTGAAACTAAGTTCAAGTGAGATAAGAGCCCAATAAAATAGTTTTCTTATTGTAAACTAGCAGGTACCCGTGCTCCACAAGGGCCTAATTAAAAACTTGACAAACTGAAAACTTGGCCTATTGAAATCTTGAATGATTTAAAATAGGTCTATAACCATCCTTGGTGAATTGAGAATCTATATGTCAAATTTCAAGTTAATCAGTCCAGTAGTTCAGACATGATGATGCGTCGTTCGCAAATTTTCTATTCCGCATGTGTATAAGTCAGTTCTTTCCTTTTTTATTGACCGAGCGAAGTGAGATCTTAGATTCAAGTCGACGGTTTGGCATTTTTCTCAATGTTTAAATGTTTATATGTTGCGCATTTACGGCGAAACGCGGTAATAGATTTCCATAAAATTTATTTAATAAGGCACTTGTGGAGCACGGGTACCTGCTAGTTAAAAAAAACTATTTTATTGGGCTTTTATCTCACTTGAACTTAGTTTCACATATTGAATAATAGTAGTTTATGCAACAATTTTATAATAAGGGTCATGGCCCTTTCGGTGGATTATGTATTGGAGTATTGTACATGGAGTATTGGACGATACTTTGAAGAGAGATTAAAAGGGAATGGATATAACTATACTATCCAGGCATATTGTACAATAGGATACGATTTTTTCACATGCTCTGATTAGTGCTGGCATCAGTAGGTGGAACTGATGATCAGTTTTGCCAGAATCAAAATTACTATCCATGTATGGTGCCAACCTCTCCGACTTACAACTTTTTTTGAATAATAAAACTCACATGGCTAATTGACCGAGCGAAGTGAGGTCTAAGATTCAAGTCGACGGTTTGGCATTTCTAATGTTTAAATGTGTATATGTTGCGCATTTACGGCGAAACGCGGTAATAGATTTTCATGAAATTTGACAGGTATGTTCCTTTTTTAATTGCGCGTCGACGTATATACAAGGTTTTTGGAAATTTTGCATTTCAAGGATAATATAAAAGGAGAAAGGAGCCTCCTTCATACGCAAATATTAGAGTAAAAATCAGACTATAGAATAATTATTCATCATAAATCAGCTGACAAGTGATTACACAGATGTGTGGAGAAGCCAGTCTATTGCTGTATTTCCATAAGGTCTGTAGTTTCAATCAGGTACTTGTGGATTTGAATACTGCGTGAGGTCTACTGTTCACAGAACTACTAGTATTATCCTTGAAATGTAAAATTTCCAAAACCTTGTATATACGTCGACGCGCAATTAAAAAAGGAACATACCTGTCAAATTTCATATTTCCTTTTAATTGCGCGTCGACGTATATACTGTCTTTAACCTTAGACTTCACTTCGCTCGGTCAATAAAAGGAAAAAATCTGGTGTGGCGCACTCACACAACTTTCCTTGCCGTTATGAAAATTGATCACCTGACGCTAGTGTTCCCGCGCATCTCAAGTCTACTACTATTCAAAGATCTGAGCCAGCTGTTGACAGGACAATAACGCTGGAAACACACGAGGTCTGCTATCTCTTCATAGTGAATGATTTAATAGAATCAACAGTTGTAAACAGTTTGCAATTGAAATAATCACATTTTCTCGAATTTCGAGCTTATTTTCAATTTTAGGTGAAAATGTTACTGAACATTGATTGTAGAGATTTTCATGCTCAATCTTTTCCACTTATTTTTTTTTGTTTGTTTAACCCTACAGAGACACACTTACTTTATGCTAACACAGTAGACACACTGGGGTGTTGAACACCCCAATTTAATTTTGCATTTTTCTTTGAAAAAATATGAAAAAAAACAAGTACTTGGACCATACTTCATCATTTATTAATCATTTTTGTTCCAAGTGCATACAGAAATCAAAAGTAAAGCACTGCTTATCAATATTTATACTAATTTTAGAAGTACGTATGCTCCGCCTAAGTGTTGGAGCTCCTAATCCGGTTTGAACGAATGGCTTGATCATTGCCAATGATAACTTCATCAAAAACTCACGTCTCTTCATGTGTCTCTTTAGGGTTAAATTGTATCTGAAGCCTGATAATTGGGAATATAAAATCAAACTTTGAAAGCGTCATATGATACTACCATACTAGGTATTGAATCTTGTGTAAGCATGATCTGATCTAATAAATAGTTGGTGTATGAGTGTGGATGTGCATATGGTTTGGAACGTCGATCAGTTATGTTATTTATTCTATTGATACAATTTTTGTTTATTATTTGCTATTATATTCTTTAATTTTTTATAAGTTTTGGAATTTTTAATTCTCAATTTGTTCTATTTTTTACTTTTTTCATAAGTTTTTGAAATCTTTGTATTTTCATTTTTGAATTAGGTGGTATTTTTGTTGTTTGTATTATTATTTTATCATTGCATAAGTTTGTATTATTTTGATCATTATTTTCATTTGTGTGTACAATTTTTATTGTTAAGGAGACATATTTGGGGAAACCCGTTGTCTCCATTGTGAATAAATAAATAAATTAACTATTATATATATATAACCCGATTCACTCATATATATATATATATATATTATAATATATATATATATATATATTATATATATATATAAATTAAAACAGGAGACACGATATAAATAGATTGAAAACACTTAAAAACTTACATTAGAAATGGGGGAAATTTTCGGAGACTGTGTCTCCTTTCTCAACCGAGAAGACTGCAGTTTTTTGAATCCAACGGTTGTGTGACCACCGTTTTGGATTCAAAACTGCAGTCTTCTCGGTTGAGAAAGAAGACAGTCTCAGAAAATTTCTAATGTAAGTTTTTAAGTGTTTTCAATCTATTTATATCGTGCCTCCTGTTTTAATTTTTATTACAAACTTTAAAGTGTCTTCTGTTATGTGCTCTATATGTATATATATATAAGCGTATGGTGTCGCAGTGGTTGGGGCAACAAAAGTCAAGAGTAAAAAAAATAGAGCCTACCAATTTGGATTTGTCATAACATGAAATATTAATTAATAAACATGAAACTAACAATCAGTTTTTCTCAGATTAAGATTAAATGCCGTTCAACTCCCTCAGCCAGAGGCCTGCTGGCCTCCTCATCCGCCAGGTGCAATCTAGGCAACCCTTCAGGAAAATGATACAATGTACATGACGAGACAATGTGGTCCATGGTTTGAGTATCTCCACACTCGCAATTTGGGGACTCTGCAAATCCCCAAATATGCATGCTCTTATAGCATCTTCCCTGGCCAGTTCTGAACCTCTTTAGGTGAACCCACTGCTGTCGGGGCAACTCAAATCCAGGAACTCTGCTGCCTGGATCAGACACAAGCTCTTTATTTTTCACCTCCTGAGATTCCCACATACCAGACCACTTCTGTGCTGTGGAGTTTGCGAATCCTGCTTCATAGGGGTAAAGCCAGATTGGCTTTCTGAATTTCAGGCGCAATGCAGCAGGAGAATCTGGATGCGTGCAATAACGCATGCAATTAATAACTAAAATAACATAGTATTGTCTCTCGAACTTTCTCTGCTTTGAACTTGGGCTGTTCTGTTGCCAGTATGTCTTGAAGTAGATTAGCTCTTGATGTTAGCATTTTTGATACACCAACCCCAACAGTCATTAGCCGTTTTCACACCGATATCTAGCCGACACGACATACAGACGACAGGATTTACTCTTATGAACAGTATATAAGAGGAGGCTGCGGTTTATAACTGCGCGAGGTCTACTGTTCAGAAAACTACTAGTATAAAATATGTATAAACTGTTTTTCAAACACGCTGCATTAATTTTCATTCAAATATATTTTGGGTACAGCTGTAAAGAATCTCATAAGTTTATGACTCAGTAAGTTACTCAGGAAGTTTATGACTGAATGGTAAGAGGTGGAGCTTGCAACACCAACTAACCTATAGACACTTTGTGTAGACAATATAAGAAATGTTTTGTTTCTCCTGATGCATGAATGGATGTTTAATATCAGATAAATATTGATAATGGATAATGATGGAATTGATAGTTTATTACTGCTTTTGGAGAATGGAGTACTTTACATGTACTGGGTACAACTCAGATATTGAGTACTGGGCACATCGTTTCTGCAAAGCTCCCCTCACCCCAGACAATCTTTATAAAACATTATAATAGGGGATACAGCGGAGATACTAGAATAAAATAAGAATAGAATAGAATAAGTTTTAATGTAACCGCTTCTGAGGTCTTCAGAAGCATTACCTCCGTCACAATGTACAGCAAATGTCACACATACAATACAATAATTGGAAAGATACTATTCTAAAAGAACTACAATATCATGATATATTAATATCATGTCCAAACAAAGAAAGATATTATAATATATATATATATATATAATATATATATATATATATTAAAAATAAATAATATACTATTAGTAGGGATGAGTCACTATAAGCTGTTATCACTGTAAATGGCTTGTCAATAACACTGTCACTATCGGGTCTAATTTTGTTGGCTCTGGGAAAAAATATACCTGTCATAGATAGGATAAAACATCAAAATCATTTGAAATCCTTTAAACATTGCACTGAATTTCTATTCTTTAGTAATTAGAATGATTTTCATAGTTGTGTGAGCATATTAAGGGAATAACAAAATCACTATCTTAAAAATATGGATTTTATTGTATTACCCTTGAGTCATGGTGTCCAATATATTGGACGATCCCTATTTCGGGAACCAGGAATGCTATCAACTTGTAAATTATGTCAAAAATATGTTCCATTGGAATGTGCATTTAACAATTTTTTTTGATGTCAGATAAAAAAGCGTGACCGAAAGGGTTTAAAGCACGAGTTAGATGTAGAGTTAAGACACACAAGTGAGCGAGCGTAGCGAGCGGACGCTTGTCTTAAACACCTCACGAGTGCTTTAAAGACCTTATAAAACTGTTGTATACACTATTTTATCTACGACCACTCAAGCAAGTATCTAGGTACTTGTTTTCTTGTTGTAAAGTTAAAAATCAACCAACTAGCTACATGGTAAAAAGGTTGATTTAACAATAGGTGGAAAGCTACTCAGAGAGAGTGAACAGTAAACTTGAAATGCTGAAAAAAAGACAAACTGAAAACACGCCGTACTGAAAACTTGATAAACTGGTAACTTGATGAACTGAAAACATGAAGAACTTGACAAATTGAAAACTTGAAATACTGTTAACTTGACGTACTGAAAACTTGACCAATTGAAATCTTGTTAAAATAAATACTTAACTTTGTGAAAACTTGACAAACTGCACCCGGCTGCCAGCATCAAGATTCATGTATTGTCAGAACACTTCAACAAAAATGCAAGACATAGTCAACAATTCAATAAAAAATTTTAAAATATAACAATAAACGTTTATAGTCATCATAGTCACATCGTAATATATACAAAAAGTAAGACAAAGATCAGCAAATTCTATATAACATAAGAAACATTTTTAAAGCAGGTATATCACAGTTGAAAAAATACAAAGACATCACCACAAATCCTCATAACCATATGGACAGCAGTCAATTAGAATCTTTTTAATACAAACCTTAAAACTACTATCACATTCTTTAATATGAGCAGGCAGTCTATTAAACAACCTCTTTCCAAATTCATCAAAACTTTTTAAAGTTAAATGGTAATTGCACTGTGATAATCTAAGTGCTTCTGCTTATCTTGTAAAATGATTGTGAATATTACTATTTATGGGTAGGATGGATAGATTTTTTCTGGTATACATCAGACATTCATACACATACAAAGCATAAACAGTCATCATATTTAGTTTTTCAAACAGAGGTCGACAATGTGCTCTACTATCTACCTCACAAATGATCCTTATGACCCTTTTTTGTACAACAAAAATTTTCTTCATATTGGTATAGAGAAAATCTTTCCCCAATGCCAAAATACCATACAACAGGTGTGACTGAATGTTAGCATGATATACAGCTACCAACACATCAATGCTAACAATTTTTCTTAATATACATACCATAAAAATATCTCTAGATATTTTCTTACCCAATAAAACAATATGATTCTCCCATTCCACATTACTCTGCAATGTGATGCCGAGAAATTTGACATAACTAATATCTGTCTTTCAACCAATGTCAAAATCTAACAACTAGGTCTTATCTTTATTGAGACATAGAAAGTTAGCAGCTGTCCAGTCCTCAATAGTCGCATTAATCTGCCCCATTCATTCAAATTGGTAAAAAACTTTTCACACTTAATCTGGAATACCAGATCATCAGCCAACATAAAAGCTTTAATATATCTTTATTACTTGTAGCAGCTGGCAAGTCATTAGTATAAATAATGAAGAGTATAGGTCTAAGTGTGGAACCCTGGGGTACACCTACACCTGTCTGAACCTTCAAGAATGAGAAAGAGAACCCTTATAAAAGAACTCTGAAATCGATCACTTAAATAGGAAATCATAAGCTTAATAGAAACATAATAAAACTGGAGTTTTTTCACCAGAATCTCATGAGATATGGTGTCAAAAGCCTTTGACATGTCATAAAAACTACTTAAAACTTTGTTTTTACTATCCAGCCAGTTAATACAGTTTTTCATGAATTCTGATATAGCACCATGGGTACCTCATTTAGATCTATTTCCAAATTGGCTATTTGTAAACAGTGAATTACTTTCAAAATAGCTTATAATTTGCTTATAGAGTACCATCTCAAATATCTTTGAAATTATAGGAATAATGGAAACAGGCATATAATTGTTGTAATCCAGAGATGAACCTTTTTCAACAAAGGAACAACTTTAATTAATTTCAGACATTTAGGAAATTCACCATCCTTAATACAAATATTAAAAAGGTAACACAACACTTCACATACAAATGGTGCAGCCAATTTCATAAAACGTGAATTTAAATAGTAAACATCAAGACAAGCACTATTACTGAGCAGAGAGATAATATTATAGCATTATACACCTGCTCAACACTATTACATGAAAAATAGAAAGAATTTAAAACAGATTATCTTGTTTGTGAATGTCAAGATAATAAGAAATATCATTTACAGAAGTAGGTACTCTTTGGACAATATTACCAACACTTTCTATAAAGAAATCATTAAAACCACCTACTGTCAGGCAATCATTTTGATTACTGTCTTTTACATCGTTCTTGTTCAGATTCTTTTTCACAATAGGCCACAATTCTTTGGTTTTTTTTTCAGATGTCAGCACACGATTACAATTATTGAATTTGGCTTCCTTCACAGTTTTTTTGAATATGTTTCTCAATAAATTATACTTATCCTTGTAATAAACCAAACCTGATTGTCTGAATAACTCATACATAAGCAAACAGTCATCCTTTAATAATTTTTTAATATCATAATTCTACCATTTACTCGTAGGAACAACTTTTTTCTTGCACATGACATTCCTAACTAGAAAACAAAGCTCAACAGCAGTTAAAAAAAATGTTCTATTGAAAAACATAAATTTATCCTTCAATGAATCAATAGAATAGTCGATCAATTAATCATACTAATCAGCGATTCGAACAAAGGAACATTTGAATAAGTCAATGGCCCTATAATTTTCCTAAAACTCTGAAACTTTTAATTAGTATCATAAGCTACTTCAGAATTCAGATCCAACATAGCATGAAAAATGATGGCAAAATGGTCCGATACTACCATCGGTTCAACTTTTACAGAAATAATTCTATCTCTATGAATAGATGAAGCCACATTATCTATGCATGAACCTAATTCATGTCCAACATAGGCAGGCTCTAGTTACTTCATTGACTCAAATTAAGATTAAAGCTATGTAATAAATTATTCAATATCACAGTATGACTAGATTGAGACAATATGTTTACATTGAAGTCACCACAGAGGATGACTGAAGCATTGGATTTATTCCTGCAATTGAGCAATCAGAAACCGTGTTTTAATGTTAGCGACCACCAGCATAGAAAACCATGTTATGTTAAAGTCGTTGCATACTGTTCACATTATAGTTTTGTTTCGAAAACTTATTCGAAAATACCCCTGCTATATGGGATTGATTGCGATGCTGTAATGTTTACATTATAACACGGTATTAGATAAACTTTAATTATTATAATTATAATGAACTGATTACAAAATTTCAATTAATTCGAAAAATTTACTGGACTAAGACAATTTTAGTGGACATTCTTTCCTCTGGCAGATTTTATGTATAATCTTTGGTCTTCGGCTGTTATACCATTCGTGGGACAACTGTATATCTCCTTAAGTAATAACATAGTTATTGTTACTAGTTTTTAATTCCCAAGTGAACAGTTAATATTTCAGGAAGTAAGCAGCTAACTCTCATTTACACTTTTCTGTAATATTTTTGTAAGATTTTATTATTACATTGTAATCTGCTCTAAAAAGATCATGAGTCAAATCTAATTCCAAGGATTTGGTTGGAGGAAATTTTCAGTAAGTTTCATATAATTTGTTTCTTTGTTTTTTTTCATTGGTAAGCTTGGATATTAGAAATCACTTGATTTTTTTCCTTTACAGGGATGTTAGTGGAATCGTCAAAATAATTTGAAACCTGAAGTCCTATCTGCCAATGACAATATCTTGTTCTTTTTGAAAGGTAAATAACTTTATTCAATTTATTTTAATCAATTATTTTATTATTTCACTATAATGAACCTCTTCAATCAGACCTATCACATCATGATGATCGCTTATAAAGTGAAGTCTTGGATTAATTCATGGATTTAGTGAGTTGACAGCTTATTCCCTGTATATATAGCAATATACAGGGTGATTATAAAAGGACTTTACAAATTTGAAAGCAGATAAATATTTATTGAAGTCACAGAATTGAGAGAGGTGTGATTTTGTTACACAACACTTCAAGTTTAAGGTGTGGGTGCTATTTTGGTTTGATTTTCTTGAATCATGATCATCTTTCCGTTCTTCGGTAGTCGCTCGCCCGAAAACATAGTCTGTAAAATGGATTAATAAATAATTATTATTACCCCCCCCCCTATTAAAATTTCTGGTCAGAAACCATCCCCAATATTCACACAATATATTCCCAAAGTTTCATGCCGTTCTGTCAAGTAGTTTTTGAGTCTATAGGGAACAAACAAACAAACATACAAACAGACATTCATTTTTATATACAGTATATAGATCATTATGTATTACGGTATTGTATTTATTGTTTTGTAGTCTTATACTGTGGTTGTAGAAAACATTTTGTATGCAATTCGAGCGTGAAACTTCTTTATTGCTTTCGCAAACTAATCGCGCTCCACTACATGTCGCTAGATACCGTTTTTCTCAAGCAATAAAGTCGCGTTTAACGCTCTTAATAAATGAATAGCTATTTTTAAACTGTTATGCATCATCCATATAGTGTGTGTATAAATGGCGTATTACTCTATACAGTAACAGAACTAAGCAGACCCAAGGTAGATAGCAGAGCTCTGATACTGGTTTATGTGAACATTGCCTAGGAGAATTTTAAAATCTAAAAAATTCTGAACTATTTATTCCTTATGTGATATTAAAATATTCCACAACTATAATTTCCTCAAGTAATTTACTATTGCAAAATATAATCATTCAGAGTTTTTGAACATCCATTCAAAGTTTCCAATTATTGTATACAGTATAGATTATTAGAGACTTAACAAAAACCTGTAATGTGATGTCATCAGATGCACTGTGAATAAGGACCTCTTCCAAATTTATCGGTTTTAAATTTTGTTTTTATTGTTACGTTTGGTTTGGAGCTATTTTGAGAAGCACATACTTTACTTGCCCGTCATCACCCTTTTCCCTTATTATAGTCAATGCCTTTAGATTGAAGCTCACTGAAAAATCACTAACAAAAACACTACACAGTAACATATTCTCACATCGAATAGGATCCCTAATCATCAAGTCCACTGTGAAATTATCCTTTTAACAGAAATATTTAGCAGTTTCCATAACTCTCACCAGCTCTGTACATATCTATAAAGCAAGGTGAGTTGACTCTTGTATACTGTGCCAACTATTTGAATTCTGGCTTGGCTGTTCAACATCATAAATTGAATTTATTCGGAACTTTATTTTCATGTCTGTGGGCTAAAGTGGAATTTTTTTCATAATTTGAACAGTATAGACAAGTTGAAATCTCCATATTTGATAAATAGCTTGCATGAAAGTAGAATATTTCTAGTGTTATGATTTCTTTAATCTTTTCTGCTTGGATATGTGTCATTGGAAAGAAAATTTAATTTTATTTCATGTGTCATTGGAAAGAAAATTTAATTTTACAAAGCAATTGCTTTACTTCAATTATTGTATTATTTTCAAAATTAAAAAAGTAGAAGTAAAGCAATTGCTCTGAAGAATTAAATTATCTTTCCAATGACACATGAAACATGCGTCCATAATTCAGGGCGCTATATGTTTCAAAATTTTACATTTATCTTATGAGACATCCAAGCAGAGAATATTAAAGAAATCATAATACTGAAAAATATTCTACTTTCATGCAAGCTATTTTTCAAATATGGAGATTTCAACTTGTCTATACCATTCAAATTATGAAAGAAAATTCCACTTCAAGTTTGAACATTAATAATATTTTGGAAAGAATATTTAGAATTCGCGAATGCAATTGCCCTTATAGATTAAATACTTTATGTAATTTATTTTTTCCAAGAAGTTCCGACTGTAGACTTGATTTGTTCCAAAATAATGCATGATTTAACTGTTTCTACATTGATCTTATGGGATAGAATTGATGCTGCCCCGACTGCTTTGGTAGACTGCTACTGCGCACTCTTGATGTGTCATACAGTTTAGTTAGCCTATAACTTGTTGAATGTGAGTTAGATTTTATGAACTATTTCATAATAACAATGATTTTACTAAATTATCTCGAGTGTAAACAAGTACGTTTTTTGATGTTATTATTTTTAATAAATTTCACTGTATTAGTATAAACTCGATAAGCAGCTATTATAATAATTATTCTTTTGTAAGGAAAGGCTCCGACTTTATTCATGATGTTATACTATTGAGACAACCCCACTAACAAATTATATAATGTGCATCAAATAAAGAATAATCTGAATATTGTACAAATATCATCTTTCTGAGTAGTTGTGAAGGTGGCAGTTATTCATGTATTATAATCTTAATATAAATTAATCTTCATAATATATATTCTATAAAGGAAAGAATTGGCTTGTACATGTACGGGATAGGAAATTCACGAATGATGCATCATCACGTCTGAACTACTGAACTACTTAACTTTAAAATCTGCATATAGATTCTTGATTTACCGAGTATGGTTATAGGCCTATTTTCTATTCTTCTAAATTTTATTATGTCAAGTATTTAATTAGACCCTTGCGGAGCACAGATTACCTACTAATCTGTAATACAATATTCATGAAAATAGAATTGAATTCCAAAAACAATTTTTCTGGTCCAATTACGATTGAGTGCATGAATAAAAATTACAACCTGACATTGAGCACATTAATACTGTGGTGTAATATCATGAAAAAGTCCAATGGATTGTCACTGAAACCAATAGATTTTAGTATAGAAAGGTTTTGCACTTTTCATAAATTTCAATCATAACTCATAATACGGTATTTAAAGATAACTGAGTAAATTATATAAATATAAATGAATAATCACAGAATGAAAATAATGATAAAAATAAACAAATATGCATGATCTAATTATAATTAAATGCGTTTCTGAGAATATCTTTATTAATATTCTAGTCTGAAATTGTATGTTGCAGCCGATGGGTTTTAGTGTATTATTTTAGCAGTTATTATAGGGACTTTAGATTCTACTGTATTGTTTTTCAGAAGTTTGTACTGCTGCTTTGTACATTTTTGCGCAAAGTATAGTGTACACAACTATTGATAAAACAGTGTGCTTAGTCGAGCAACACCCTATTCTCACTGACAGCACGTCATCACCGACTTTTATCGTAGTGGCTTTGAAATAATGCGAAGTAAAGCCTAGCCTACAAAACTGTTGAAATAATGCAAAGTAAAGCCTAGCCTACAAAACTGTTGAAATGATGCGAAGTAAAGCCTAGCCTACAAAAGTCAAGTAAATACGCCACTAGTTTCCTCGATAGAAAAAACCAACCAAACCTGATACAGAGCTGTTTGAAGTGCGCCGCCATGACAACTTACTATCGAGAGAGAATCCCAATGGTGAAAGCAATTTGTTTAGTGTTATTGTTTGGCAATTGACATTGTACGCTACTAGTGATGAAAACACAGCTTGTTTGTTCTGTGCAGTGCAGTGCGTTGCGTTGCGGAGTATGGATGAAGGAGGTGGTTCTCAGCTGCTGTTCATTCCACACCTGCCGCCTGCGCTTGTCAACTGGCAGCTTATCAAGAGTCACTTCTCGCAGTTCGGCGAGGTGGCCAATGTCATCCTCACCCGCAGCAGGCCACCTGCACCATTCAGTTCGAGTCTGAGGAAGACGCCAGCGCTGCCAAGAGACGCGGTGGCGTCTGGAAAGGCAGGACTTTCGACATACTCTACCGCGATGAGATGGAAAACATGGGTGAATCTAGTGTATCTCCGACAAGGCAAGATCTCCCAAAGAAGCAAACAAAAACACACAATTATTCATGCCCAAGTTGCCTCCATCTTTACTCAACTGGAAACTACTGAAAACCCATTTCTCGCAGTTTGGAGAGGTGAAAAAAGTCATCCTCAATCCCCAAGAGGGCAATGTACTGTTCATTTTGTTACTGAACAGCAGCCAGCGATGCGAAAAGAAACGGTGGTATTTTGAAGGGTAAAATGTTTGATATTCTCTATCCTGACGACAACCCAACCAGACTTGATCCACGTGCTTTCCAAAGTCCATCAATCTATTCAGATAAGGAGGGTGTGTCGTGGGACGAAGATGTTGAAGAGGGTGACTCGTTCGGCCTGAGTGAACTACCAAAACCTGTGGAGAAGATCGTAAAAAAAAGGGGAAGACTCGCCTCTGTATCGGAGTCCTCCTGAAGCTAGTAAGGAGAGGAATTTGAGAAAAGATGCAAGTAGTGCCGAGAAAGCAAAAAAGTAGGGAGAAGAGTTTGAGAGCTAGATTGAGAGCTAGATTGCTGGCCAAGTCGAAAGAGTTGACATCTCCGAAAAGAAGTACGGGGCCGGCGGACGAGTGAAGAACCTGAATGCTTCGTCTGATGAGAGAACGATGAGAACACGACAAACATGTTCATTCCGTTTCAGAAAAATCTAACTGATCATCTGAGAGGCTTCAGGAAACGATGAATCAAAAGAAGCAACAGATAGTCATGAAACGGAGCTTGACTTGAAGGAAAAGCTCGACTTGTTGAATGAGAGAGATCAGTTATTAGGAAGTCACAGGGGGCAAGTCACACTGGCAGCGTATAGTTGAACTTGTCCCGACATGTGTCCTGAAAGGAGCGAGCGAATCATGAGACAGTACCGACGCCTCGTTTCCCAGTACGAATGCGACCCTCAAACCCATATGATGGATCCGGCGTTGGCCGTCAAAGTTTACTCGAGGAGCTCAGCAGACCGGAAAAACCGCTGCCGCATGAACTCCGTCCCGAGCCGGTGCTCAGCATGACCATGGCCTACCTCATCAACAAATCATCCCGCTGATAGAAGAAACCGGTGTTAATGTGAGTGATTGGTATAATTTCTGCTGGGATAGACTCAGAAGTATACGGAAAGACATTATCCAGCAGCAGTTGTGTGATCTGGAAACCGTGAATATCATCGAACAATGTGCACGGTTTCATATCGCCTGCTACGACCGGGGGTGTGGGTGTCTCAGTCGACGTTTTTGACAAGAAAATCAACACAGAAACTTTCTCAACTGTTTACAATCACTTCGACATATGTACAAAGACCTGGGAGAGAATAACATTCAGGTCCAAATGAAGCTGAATTCAACGCTTATCAATCCTAATCAATATTAAAACTGGTGACGAGTGATGACAGAGTATCAGAAGTTTTCCCCACGTATCTACAAGACAATGCAGTAAGATCAGCAATAGATATTTATTTAGCTTACAACAACCGTTGTACTCGAATTTTTTCAA
>NC_052505.1:863261-884583 GCF_014356525.2 Nilaparvata lugens
AAGAAGATTTTCGACACGTGAGTGATTTAAATTTGAATTTAGTGATGGGCGCCCTAGTGCTTCGAAATAATCTGATGATCAAAGCTAGCTCGCCGAAAGGGTTATTATAAATTAAGAAATTAATAAGATTAATACTTGCGCAAGTAAAATTAGTATTAAAGGTATCTAATTGAAAGAAAAATATATAGATCATATTTTAGAAATTTCTATTTAATCAAAGAAGTACGAAATCTAGGCTATTAAAACATATGCATACAATATTTAATTTTTTGCAATACAATTTGCGATAATTTATCATAGTTCTAATTCACTAGATGAATGGCTCTACCTATTCCGTCAGGTGCCGAATCTTGCACCCTGAGATAAAAATATATATTCGATACAAATAAATCTACTAAATACTAGAGATTTTAATATATAGATATATTTGGATTATTAGTGGCTAATTTATCAAGCTGATCTTAGAGCACATATTTATGATTGAATTATCCAAGCAGACAAGTATTAGCAAGTACATGTCACAGCTACATGCCAAAGATTGCATATGATTTCAAGATAAAGGCACATGGTAATGATTCGTGCCATAAATCTAGAATATAAAGTTAGCCTGTGATATTTTTATTGATTTCAAATATTGTTCTATTTTATATTATATTTTTTATCGCTCTATATATATTTTTTGCCTCGACTGATCTTTGCATTATTGTACAATATGTGTAAAATTTCATGGTGTGCAATTTATTTTATATTCCTCATCTCTCTAGTATAAGTATCATTTATATATATATATATTTATTATTATTGAATTACAAGAGTTATTGGAGAAGCCCATATCTAGGCCTATCAAGATTTTTTAAGACTGAATACTATTAGAAAAACCACGCCCTAATTATATTAAATCTCATGCTTTACCGACTGATGCCAAGCAGGAGGCTAATCGTTATTTTATATAAAGAATAACGTGACAATACATATTTAGGATGCGACATCAGTTATAGTGAAGATTTGGATATCGAGAAAAAGATTGGAAAATTTCAAGTGGTATGTGGCAAATTAGCAGAACCTTGGGGAAGCAAGCACGGAGAGATACTATAATTGGAATTTTATGAAATAATGGCTGCTCCAGTCCTCCTCTACGGAAGTGAGTCGGGGTTACAACTAAACCCCTAGGAGTAGAGTGCAGGCGGCGGAGTGCGATTCCTCGGAGAACCAAGGGCTGCGATAGAAGGGACCACATCAGAAACGACGATATCCGAGCAGAGCTAGGAATATACAGCTTGTTCGGAAAAATCACACAATACGGAAGCAGTGGAAAGACCATGTGGAAAGAATGCCGGCAGAAAGGCTTCCACTACAGATATTGAATTATAAACCGGCAGGGAAAAGATCTATTGGTAGGCCACGGAAGAGATTGATTGAGTACTTTGATTGATTGAGTACTTTATTTATGTAGATTACAATATATACTGGCTTATACACTTATATACAATAGCTTACAATACAGCAAAATTATAGATGAATTTACATAATATAGACTAGGAAAATAACTATAGAACTGTATATGATATGAAAAAGCAATTTGTAATATAATAACTATAGATAATAATCATATTGTTATGCATCTACATAAATTGGCGGAGCTTTGGACATATCAATGTCCATTCTTTGGGAGAATAATAAAAAATATCCTCCCCACTAACTCTCTACCAAACGTTAATTTCGTTATTAAACTAAGGATTTATTATTAATGGAAATATGTAAAAGTTTTAATCAACATGAATATTGAAGAGAAAAAAAAACAGAAAATTGATAAAGTAAAATAATTATATAGGTAGATAAGATCAAATAATTGATAATAAAATGAAGTAGGCTGAAAGTAGATCAGCGTTATCAAATTTCAGTAATATACAGCAGTATGCAGTGGATAATTGAAATAACATGAGTTTTATAATATATATATATTATATATATATATATATATACAATTCGTTCTATAACATGGTTTAAAGGTTTATATTGGTGGAATGGGTGAGGGATGGTTGTCATGTGATCGTTCTAGGGCCGGACAGTTTCAGTCATTTGCTCCAAAATATGTTTTTTTAAAGTCAGGTTGAAGCTCGCTCGGCTCTCGATAGACCTGATAGAAACAGGAAGTGTATTCCATGCACGACAGGCACTGACTAAGAAGGATTTTGTGAAAATAGTAGTTCGATGATTGGGTATCCTCAAAGTACTTTCTCGGTTCTAGTATGTGAAGCATCTATCCTCCTACCTTCAGAGACAAATTTGAAATCATCTTTAAAATAGTTCGGATTACCGTATTTCAAGATATCTCTAACAAGCTTGACTATTCGAAAAAGCCTCTGATCGGAAGCTTCAATGTTGAACTAGCAATGTGGGCTGGGGTGATATGATCATGGCGTTGGAGAGAGTAGACGAAACGTAGACAATAATTTTGGCAACGCTGTAGTTTATCATTCAGAGTGACTTGCATATCGTTAAGAACAGAATTACAATACATTAAATGTGGAAGATGAGAGATTGAACCAGTAATAATTTAATGTTTCTAGGGAGGATATCGTGCATTTTCTTCAATGCATGCATGGCTGAGAATACCTTTTTACAAGTTTTGTTCACTTGTTCTGACCAGTCAAGAGTATTATTCATAATAATGCCTAAATTTTTAACTGAGCTACAGTAAGGTATGTCATTACCGTCTACACTAATTTTGTGAATCGATTCAAGGTCAATATTGTTTATAAGACGAGAATATCCAATTATAATGGGTTGTGTTTTGATGGGATTAAGCTTAAGGCCATTTTTCTTTGTCCATTCCACTATCGAATTGATATCCTGATTCATTATTCCAACTGTTTCATTAATTTTGTTATGGGACAGCTTAAATAGATTTGAAGGTCGTCTGCATAAGTATGGAAACTGGAGAATTTGATAATGGAAGAAAGGTCATTAGCATACAAAGTGAAGAGGAGAGGGCCTAAAATTGAACCTTGTGGTACTCCATGCATAACGTTTTTCCAAGTTGACTTTTTGTCACCGACAGATACACATTGTTTCCTACCTAATAGATAGGATTTAAACCAAACTAACGAGTTGCGACTGAAACCAAGAATAGCCAACTTATTCAGAGGACTGTATGATAACAGTATCGAATGCTTTAGAAAAATCAAATAGGGTGAGGATGGTGCATTTTCTTTGGTTCATAGCTAACCTTATATCATCAGTGACACGAAGCAGAGCTGTCTCAGTTGAAGGAATTTTCTAAAGCCTGATTGAAAGTTATGAAGCTTACTATTGTTGTCTAGAAATTTTACAACTTGAGCATGAATGAGTCTTTCTAGCACTTTGGACAATGCAGGTAAAATACTGATTGGTCTAAAATCCTCAACTTTATTGGGTGATGGAACTTTATTTAGAGGGCGAACCAGAGCAAACTTCCAGTTTTCAGGGAAAATGCCTTCTTCAAGTGACTTGTTGAAAATGTATGTAATGGTGATGTAGAGATGTATGTAGAGATGGCAATAAATACACTACTTGTATATATTATAGCTTAATTTTGTAATAATTGAAATATAGATACTAATAAGCTGTTTGTAAGTCGGAACAGGCATTAACCTAATCCTTGTACGTAAGATGATGATGATGACTTTTACCATTCATTAAGGTGCGTACAGACTTTCGCTCTGCTCCGCAACCGAACGTCACTCGAGCAGAGCGATTGATGATCGACCGGGGAGCAAGAGTAGAACACGAGAAGAGCTAACATCTCCCGTGACGTTCATGATCGGAGCGAGTGCGGAGGGAGTGCGGAGGGAGTGCAGAGGGAGTGCGGAGGGAGTGCGGAGCGAGTGTGGAGCGTGCGCGGAGCGTGTTGGAGGCGCGTATATCTGTACGCATCTTTAGATGTAACTTATGATTGAGTAGAGAAGGTTTGGGAAAACTGACAGGCTTTTTTGCTCGAAATCCCCTCCCCCCTCTCCCCCCTCGTCCATCCCTCCTCCCCTTCCCCCCGCCTGTAGGGCGGGGGGTGTTCTAAAAATAGATTTCCCCTTCCCCCTGCCCAGTGGAGGTGAGGGGGATAGAGAGAGAGGAGATATATCTTCTCTCTCTTTCTAAAAATAGATTTCCCCTTCCCCCTGTCCAGTGGAGGTGAGGGGGAGAGAGAGAGAGGGAGATATATCTTTCTCTCTCTTTCTAAAAATAGATTTCCCCTTCCCCCTGTCCAGTGGAGGTGAGGGGGATAGAGAGAGAGGGAGATATATCTTTCTCTCTCTTTCTAAAAATAGATTTCCCCTTCCCCCTGTCCAGTGGAGGTGAGGGGGATAGAGAGAGAGGGAGATATATCTTTCTCTCTCTTTCCAAAAATAGATTTCCCCTTCCCCCTGTCCAGTGGTGGTGAGGGGGGTAAGATATCTCTCTCTCTCTCTCTCCAGGTGAGGGAAAAAAAAAATTTCCCTTTTAGGAGGAAAAATTCCCTCTCTCTACTGTCAAATTGAAGTGAATCCATATTTCTACATCTAATGCTATGCTGACAGATTGAGGTGAATGATAGATGTGGGGAAAAAATCTCTTTGAGAGGGAAAAATTCCTTTGGTGTCAAATTAAAGTGAATTCATATTTCTACATCTAATGCTACACTGACAAATTGAAGTGAATCCATTTCACTCTAATGATATACTACGATGACAGGTTCAAGAGATAGAGATCTCCTTCTTTTACTCGTGCCATCTCTTTCCCGCACCCTTTCCGAAAGGAAAGGAGATAAGAATCAATTGAGAAATTCTTTCTACATCTAATGCTATACTGACAAATTGAAGTGCATCCATTTTGCTCTAATGATATACTACGATGACGGGCTCAATTGATCCTTATCTCTTTCCCGCACCCTTCTTTATTACAAACGCTGAGTAAAGGAAGAATGTTATACTAATGTTATACGCTCCCCTCGCTTCTCACAACCAGCATTTCTTCTTTTACTCGTCACATCTCTTTCCCGCACCCTTCTTTATTACGAAAGCGAGTAAAGGAGACAAGAAGTAACTATCTTCCATTTTGATCGATCGTTCCTATACTGTAGTAGTGAAACGTTTCTCACCAGCATTACGAAAGGAAGGAATCTAGTATAAGTTTTATAATGGGAACATATCACCTCTTTAGAGTAAAGTGACACGTGCATTCGCTCGCGCGTGCCTCACATCTGCTCTGCTCCCTGTGAGGTCCCTTGCTAACTCCAATATCTCCTGCATCGAAAACCGTTGCATGAAAAAATCGATTTATGTGACAAGTGTTTAGTCGTTAAAGTTACTTCACACAACCTTTTTCAAGATTTATCGATATAGTCAAAAATGACTAGGGTGAAAACTATAGGTGTTGAAGTTCACTCGCACAACCTTTTTCAAGATTTATTGATATGCTCAAAAATGTCAATCATGGTGGTCTAGACTGAAATTTGAAACTATAGGTGTTGTCTCACTCAACCTTTAAAAGATTTATCGATATAGTCAAAAATGACTAGGGTGAAAACTATAGGTGTTGAAGTTCACTCGCACAACCTTTTTCAAGATTTATTGATATGCTCAAAAATGTCAATCATGGTGGTCTAGACTGAAATTTGAAACTATAGGTGTTGTCTCACTCAACCTTTAAAAGATTTATCGATATACTCAAAAATGTCTAGACTGAAACTATAGGTTTTGTCTCTCTCACACATGTGTTATACAATCAATCACACTCGTCTAGACTGAAACGTTCACTCTCTCACACTCAACTCAAGATTTTATGTTTTCGGCGCCAATATAAAGTCTTTATATTTGACCAAATCCATTTTTTCTGTAATAATTTGTACTACCTGATGTTCGTTAAGCCATGATCCTTTGCTTCAATCCAATTCATATGGAAACTTACCTCGGCGTATTTTGATACAATGTCTAATGCGATTCTGTGGATAAATAAGCTTAGGTAGTCAATGAATGAAGCCGCCGAACATTGCAGTCTCATGACAGCACCCTCTTCCGAATTTTTAATTGCCTCAGCTATTTCATCACGAACGCTTTTCACAGCGTCTGCCATCTCGTTTTTCTTAATAAAATCTCCAATATCATTTTTAGTTGCATACTTTTCTGCAATTTGATTAATCAGAATAGCAATAGCATCTTTTGTAATAAACTGCTCAATACCCTCCATAATATTAGCTTTTATTGCACTCGCCATTTCAGATAATCGTTTTTCAAACTCTTCCTTTGTTAATGAAGAACTAATCAATTTCTGCAAAGTAGATTCTAAATATTGCTTATCAATTGCTGATGGGTGTGTTTCATTTACTTTAGTAAAAATTTCTGTACTAAGTTGTTTCAATTTAGTATTGAGATAGTTTCTGTCCAGCACCTCCAAATTCTTAATTTTATCTGATACGGCTTTTAATTTTTCATCTAAATAAGCCTTATCAACTTTATCATTGTTAATACTGAGCAGCTGAGATGAAAAGCTGTCTGTTAAAGTTTTCACTTCTCCTAAAGCACTCTCTAGAGTTTGAGTTCTCTCTCCAATAGCTTTATCGATATTAGTACTGAAATTTTGTAAGGTGCTTAGAATATGTTCTCTTTCAATTATGCTCACTCCAATATTCTTTGTATTTTCCGAAACGAGTTTGGTTATTTGCGAATCTAAATAAAATTTCACAGCTTTGCTGATTCCTTGCTGATTTATCGATTCGATTATCTTCTGTGTTATCGAGTCAATATCACACGTAAGACTAGCTCCGCTAGCACTACCTGTATCAATTCGTCCGAATCGATGTAGAGTCATCGTGACACTAAACAATTAATTTTGCTTCTTTTAGCTCTTCAATTATACTCGCGATTTCCACATCATGCCCACTGTTCCCACTAGCTTTTGAGGAATAGAGTAAATTTAATCTTTCCACTAATTCGTCAAAATTATCAAAGTATTGATAAATTCTATCATGAGAATTATTTTTTGCAAATTTCAATAAACCCCAACCCTCCTTTTTACTAATTTTTTTACTGGGAAATAACTTTTGAATCATTTGCGATTTAATTCCCTGATTTCGTTTAACATAGCCTCTTCGATCTAAATGTATACCTGTAAGTGTTAAGATTTTTTTATACTTATCCAGATCTCTTTGATTATAAAGATTTGAGTTTGGTCTCGCACTGAATAATAACTCAAGTAGACCGTGTGTTAATCGAAATCTTTCATTATTAATATCTATATAACCGTCAACAATATTACTTGCTGATTTCCAATATAATACACATCATCTTTAGAATTATATGAAATTCCATAACTGATTGAATTATTCTGTTTTTCCGCATGAAACGTTTTTAGATATTGTGACAGCACATCGTCGTTTCTGCTAGAACCAAGTAAACTGTTTTCAAATTTAGTCGAGCTTAAAAAATTGTCTGCTGAACTCTCATAACTCTGTTCATCTCCCTCCTCATTATCATCAATTTCCATACTCCTCTTTTACTTGTTCCTTTTTTGGTTTTACATCAGAGTGTGAGAATTTGTTTTTTCCCAGTTCAATTATGGGCTCTATCAATGGGGAGAGCGTTTTCCTATTATATTCCTCCGATCGCTTTTCAAAATTGACTAAGCTTTTATGCTTCTCTCTAATTTTTTTCTCAATTTCTTAATCTTTTCGATTAAACCAACCTCCTTTCTATTCAGCTTCCTGCTGTATGACAACATGACTGCACAAAGAATTAATCTCTACTGAACGGTAAGAAACGTATGAGCGAATCTCGGTACTTCCCGCTATTAATTCCACACTCGGTCATAATAGTTAGAAAATTATGAGGTTTACGATTCCAAACTGTATGACAAAGTTTAACGAAATCTTTATAAGAAATATCTGCTCCAACATGATCTCTGTGAATTAATTCAGACTCAATAAATCTACCTTGAAGATTAAATCATATTTGCGTTCCCTAGTGAAATGTTTCTGTGTCGCCCCATAACTCTGAATTAAATAGCAGTGTCAATATTACGATGTCGACCCATGGTAAAATATTCTCTTATTTGAGGTACGTGATTAAGTTGGAAGTCATCGAAAATGACAAGAGAAAATTGTTGTATTTTGTTGGGGTGAGCTATAGATTCCGAATTGCTGTTTATATGAAATTCAATACCCTTCATTTTTGAAAAGACTTTTCTCAAAAACAAGTACTTATCTTGATACTCACTCTTCGTGCAAGTATATAGTTTTAAATCTCAACCCATTCTTTGAAAAAATTAAATTAAATAGTAAATTGGTCTTGCCACAACCTGAAGAGCCTATTATAAGGATCCTTGCATTATGTGGTAATAACTTACCATTTTTAACCATGTTGGCATTTCTTTCTCTCTTATAACATTGTCGAAATTTACTATCGGAATCATGTTAGTCACGTGTACAGCATGCGATCTGATAAGGAACTGATAAGTTATGAAGGAGGGAAGAGGTTGTGGGCTAGACACCACACCCATAGCTTATCACATCGGGATGCAAGCGCTCTCCCCTTTCAATGCACTGATAGAAGTTTCTCACCGCACCCTCTCTCTCCCGCACCCTCTTCACGAGAACGCTTGAGCCTTAGCAAATAAAACTTCAGATTAAAATGAAACTGAGAAGCATTTTTTGATAGAGACGTATTATATTTACACCAATCTTTGTCATATTTTTACACTGAATGGAATGTATTTGCAATAGATTAACAATAGATTATTTACAATAAATGTATGTGATATTTACAATAGATTATTTACAATAAATTTACATGATATTTTCAATAGATTACAAAAGATTATTTTTCATCTAATAGTTGATCCTTACTAATATAACTAGGCGTTGAAAACCCAATCCATTTCACTAGCAGTCCTTTTTATCACGTTTTAATATTTTTTCAATCAAATACACTTGTCTCTCGATTCATTTAATTGTGTTTTTTAATTTCTTCTGCATAAAACCTACCACTAATTACTTCTCCGTTTAGATCTCGCAAGCTATACGTTACAGGTTGAGAAGGAAATATAGAATGAATTACAAAATACTCTGCGCTCCAGTTTATGTTATAAGATTTATCGAAAAGAACCCTTTTCTTTGAGATTCGTACAACATCTCCTAGCTTAAATTTCGGTTTTAAATTTTTCAATTTATATCGTCTATTGAATGCAGAATTCAATGACATTGAAACATGATTACGATCTTTTTTCCTCACATCTTCAGGTTTCATTCTAATGGATGAATGCATTGTTGCATTATAATCTCGAACTAAACTGTCTAGTTGTGATGACCAGTTTTTGGTTCCATGTTCAGTTAAATATCTATAAATTTTTGCTTTAAGTGTTCTATTAAACCTTTCAACTATGGAGGCTTTCTTATCAGTAAAAACATGATAATGTTTAATACTATATCTATCTAATAATGCTTTAACTTTTAAATTAAAGAATTCTGTTCCTTGATCTGTTTGGAACAGCTTAACTCCTTTATTTTTAGAAATAATTGGCTCGAGAGCGTTAAATACAGATTGGCTTGTCTTGTCTTTTAATGGTACACAATATGCAAATTTTGAAAAACAATTAATAACAGCTAAGATATATTTGTAACCCTTATTAAAACGTGATAAACTTGTCATCTCAATGAGATCGGCTTGAAGCAAGTCTTTTTCACTTTTCAACTCATATTGCGAGTGGGATAGTTCACACGCGGCACGCTATGAAGCTCTAAAGCTAACTTAGATCTAATAATATTCATGATATTTACAACACAGACAAATCAAAATCAGTGGTGTTGGATGATTGTCATGGGACATACTGATCAATCAGTTAGAGTGTGAGACTATAATGACCGAAAGGGAGAGTATCAACACCATTCTCAGCAATATACCTCTTATCATCATAAGGGTCAAACAGATTTTTGCACATTCAACCTGATACATGGTGTGATATACGATCTTAACATATTAAATTTTTCTACATGTTCACTACGTTCAAACAATGATTTATATATAAATTAAAATTAAGCTTTCTACATTTTACTCGCTCTGTACACCTTTGCTATACATTTATTTACAAGTTCTTCATTCTCGTTACAAACTAAATATGAGTAAAGTTTGGATCTAAGTCCGAGAAATCTATGGACAGGCTTTGACCCGGTCTCATCCTTGAACTTTCCTACAACTTTATTCCTCTCCATGGAAAAGCAAGGGTGGGAAGGTGGATAGTTAGAAGTATCGAAAAGGGACAAATTTTCTCTAATCAACTGATACACATCTTCGACTTTAAGGTTTAGAAGAAAACTGTCGGTGTCAGTCATGCACAGTTCTATACGATCCCACGGTATAATTTTTTGTAATTTACAATAGAAAAAATCGTACATATGGATTTACTCAACTCCAGTACACTGAAGCCGGAATAGACAGGCTTGTTCATTTTAAGTTCCAACTTACGAGAGAAAACCGCGATCACGTTCGGACTAATTATTTGCCAGCGTTTACATAGCGGGTTTGAAATGTACTTATCTAACCGTTTTTCATCCGTGATAATTTTAACATTCATTTTGCTTACGACTACTCTGAATTGTCTTACCAAATATCAGATTGCAACAGGCCTTAAAGAAGGATATTTCAAATTTATTTTTCGCGTTCTGTCTATTCCGGATATTGAAGTCGATGTAGCTTTTCAGCCAGGGAGATTGGGAAAAGCTAATGACGCGATGCACTTTCAATAATTTCAAACTGAGCTGAAGGTAGAGCTTTAAATTGACATAGTGAACAATGTACTTTTCACGGTCGAAAAGTGTGTTCATGAGCTTTATGGTTCCAGTTTGACCGTTCTCATTTGTTTGGTAGTTTGACAGCAATTCGCGCGGCGGGGTTTGGTGGAGAGGGACAAGGGGGAAGCTCGCATGCTTATCATGTAACTCTTGGGGGTACTTGAGATCACATTATATATACCCAGTTTCTGAATTGCTGTCCAAATTCGCGAAATCAAGGCTGGAAATTTCTTCTCTGAGAGGAATTTGAAATTCCAACAGGCAAGCTTCGGCTCATAGCTTCCGAGTATAAACTGTTTGCATCGATATAAAGCAGATAATTAGACGGTTTTGAAGGATCGTATGTTTCGAGTAGATGTTTGTTATTCGCCTCACAATAACGTTTACCGATAAATGAGACCCCGCCTCTCATTCCCGCCTCAAACATAAGATGCATGTCCGGATCTGTTAGTAATTCCAGTTCGACTTTAGTGTGTTTCAGCATGCAATTCCAGGTGAAGTGCGCGAGGGAAACAAAATGGGTCACATCGAGGCCGTATGAGCTAAAAAGCGTAGACCTCATGGATTCAAAAACTACCGCTAATAGCATTACGTCCAAACATAAATAAAAATTGTGATATTCACCCAGATTTTTCAGCTTGAATGTTGAGAACACTCTTTGCGCATGCTCATATTCTTCGCGAGACAGAGGTGTATCAGTTAAGTCGTTATGAAAACATTCGATGGGAGGAAGCGATGTTTCTGCGAATTTTTCGGGACAGCTCATGTACGAGTAGGGATATACTCCTTTTTTCAACAAGAGCTGTCTGTGTTCGCGAGGTGGATCATCAAACACCGAAAATAATCGTTCGAACTTCTTTTCCATGTCTGTACTCTCTACCAATTACGCACCAATACTTCCAAGGATTCAGACATAAACTTGTAGGAATCTAAAAATTTAATTTTGCCTACTGAAAGTGTCAAAAATCTCTCTGACGTATTTGCGATGCAGGAAATTTCTTTTTTACATTTACCGAGCGATTTTAGAATAAAATGCGAATCAAAACCGGAGAAATTATGAAAATAACACGATATGTACTCCGGAGTACGAGCTGTTAAATTACAAGAAACATGTGCCGCACACAAGTAATAACCGTTTCATGCGCGTGGTGACAACATTTAATATCGCTGTCTAAAAACGGTTCGGCACAAAGCCCGCAGTTTACTGAATTTTGAAATTCACGCTCTTGACTCTCGGATAAAGCTTGCATCGGAATTTCTCGTTTCATATCCTCATACAAAATGTCACCGAGATCTGTAATTTCCTGAAGAAATTTCTCCATGATTTTTTCATCTAAACTACTCGATCTATGGAGTACAGGTCCGTGAGCGATTTCCCCGTTAACATCGATAACAATGAAACAATACCCGCAGGGAATATGTCGCGCCGTTTTCTTTGTGTAACTACGAGTAATTTCATCAGAATCGGAATCATCATCATCATCATTATCGATATTAACAACGTATGTTTCTAAATCCGCGTAAATGGTGTACTTTTTCTTCAATATCGCGCCTAGTTCTTGAATTTATGTGTCTCCGCGTTAGGATATGAAACGCGCTGAGATTCAAACTTGCAACAAAGTTCCACATGTTTCAACAAATTTGCTTCAGCATCACAATTTTGGTTTGTTGATGTAAATCTATGGAAACTAAAATTACAAATGTGTACTTGACCGTGGATTTTGAAAGGTGGGAGAGAAGAAGACGTGATAGCCCGTTTTTCCCGTTCACGGTATTTACTAAACAGAAATGAGTTTTTCCTGCATCGCCTTTTAGCATTAAAAGATTAATTTGGTGTTTACGAGTGCGGAAAATGCTTGTACGGAAGGGGAAAAACTTTTGTTGTCATACGCGATGACGTGAATTGCAATGTCGGATTGAGTATTTCAAATTTCTTAATATCGCTTGTCGTCACCGGGAAATTTACACCTCGCGTATTAAGTGTGTGAGCAAACTTGCTCAAATACTTTACACTTAAGTCCGAGTTCCTTGGCTTCTGATGGAAATACGCGAGCACTGACCATAAAAAGCATTTTTCGTCAGAGAGATTTTTCACATTTATAATACATTTTTTGTTTTTCAAAAACTGGGGTGTCTGAATGAAACTGGATGTTGTGATGAATTTTTCAAACAGATCTCATGAGAAGAGAGAAAAATTGTGATTACCTTTTAAAATGAAGGAATTTGCTAAAGGAATAGTTAGCGACCGAGCGATAACGCTTACTTATCAATAACTGTATATTAGATAAGAGTACCGTTCTGTACTGAATATTTTTCTAGGAAAATTATTCAATAAAATTATAATTATTTTGCGAATAAAGCACAAATTATTTATGAATCGCTCACCGATTTTGAGGTTACACTTGTTTACTATCGATCAGATGTTTTTAAAACAGTTCGAACGCAGCTGACTGATTCAAAGCATTGTCAAATATCATACCGGTTCTCATGCAAGGTAAAATATCATTCCTAAAAATTATAAAACTATCAATAAAGGATCAAGAATTTCAAAATAAAAAATAAAATATATGTATTATTGTTGAAATTATTTATTATTTAAGAAATTGTATTATGCGTCGGGTCTTATTGTAACTAAATAGGTCATAGCATGAAATTCTATTATTGATAAAATGGCAGAAATTAATATAATAATCTCAAACCTAATAAAAATTGTACAAGAATATTAATTTATTAATAATTTAATTCAACTGAACCACATGGTAATTAAATCTCTTGGTAGGTCTAAACCAATCACAGTGCATAGAAATAGCACCAAGACGGTGATCGTTTGAAAGCAACACATGTTAATCTATTATCAGACACCAACCCTGCCTTATCAGTTACACTAGCACGTGTATATTGTATGAGAGGAACTATGTCTATAAGATTAAGTAGTTTTAAGAATTACATAAATTAAATTATTTTTGTAATTAAAGGAATTGTATTCTACTGCCTGCCATTGACGTCACGTCTACGTCAAAAGCTTTCTACCAATGGCAAATTTTTATGCAAATGATTACATCGAGATTCTGAGAAGCAAGGTCTAGCCTAAAAGCTTAGAGAAAAGAGCAGCACTTCCCTTTTGAAATCCTTACCGTGGAGATCTCTTTCATAGTTACCAAAGACCTATTTGTAAAATTTCTTGTTCGATTTTTTAAATGTTCTATTTGTGAGCCGATATTTTTAGGCCAATTTATTTGTTATTCGTAAATTTCTATTCTCATCAATCGATAAATTTAAAAGCTTAAAGTAAATTATCCCTTATTTAATTCGGTGAAGGAGATATTTAAATTAAAATTCCCCACGTGCTGAAACCAAAGCCTGGATTGCCGCCGATCAAACGATTTTTGATCTAAAGAAGAAAACCACGACTACCAAGGATTTTCACGTGAGTTATAAGTCATAAGGGGCCCCAATCTACGCTTCGAAATTATTTCAGTGCAGAAAAAAACATAAATTTTTCTTCGTTAAATTATTGGCCACGCCGACAAGCGCTTTTAGTTATTAAGAGCTTAAAATTTATTCATATTTAATTTCTAAGAATTTGTAGTTGATTAACTATCCTCCGCTGCCTGAACCACGACCCCGAACATTTTAAAATATTTTTCTATAATTCATTTTTCACTATTTTTCAAACTGTTAAATTTTATCAATTGTAGAATTCTGTTGAATCACGCATGGTATCATGCAAGCACAAGAAATTTTTTAACTATTCTATTAATGCTAAATTATTATCAACCTGTGAATCAAATTCTGAATCTGCACTGTATGATTGCATATTTTATTGTAATATATTTCAGTTTTGTTAATTCGCTTTCTGAGTTCGATTATTTCTTAAGCCTGTCAATTATTGTGTCTGATACGTTCTATATTATCAAGAACCGATCGAATACGATCATTGGAATAATTGAATCAAGCTGGATATTGGAACAGGTCTAAGTGGATGTAGCGAGTGGGGTCAGATCGAGATATTTATTCTTTGTCCTTACCTGCTCATATATCAGCTTTTATCTGTTACCTACCTCGACTTAGGAGCGAACACATCAATTGTACAGCGGATGCAGCCATAGATCATATAAATTCCTACAATAGAGCTTAAAACCCGACAAGACTCTGTTCTCGAAATATATTCTGAACGATATTTGGTTCCAACACTGTATTTTTAATCCTTCAGAACTTATTAGAGACGCAGTCCCGTAAATTATCTACATCGGGATTTTTGCTCGACCTGTATGATTTTGTATGCTCATTCTTCACAGGTAATAATTTTAAGGTATCCGCCTTCAGTGTTTAGCGATCGCTACACTACTTATAAAAAATTTTCATCATTATACAATTTGTCATTAGAGGAATCAAGGGTGAGCGAGCGTTTAGGCCTCCCGCGATTCCGACAATTGTATTGAGTCTTGTAGTGAGTCAATCAGTCTGGTGTTCACTCAGCGTCCACGCACGCAATTACAAAATTTATAGCCGCTACACCATTGACTTAGTACAAGATTCACCCTACATGTGTGAAGCCTTCAAATAGAGCTCCACATGATTTTGGCGCCCAACGTGGGGCATTTAAATACAGCATTACATCACCCTACGTGTGTTGTCCTATCCTTGGAGGTGAGAGTGACTCCCCCAGGAAGAGCTTTACATGATTTGGCGCCCAACTGTGATAGGCATTGAAGAGGTGGATAATCGACTACGAGGATTATTTAGTTGCTCAGTATACTATAGCGCTGACAACGGGAAAATTTTTTTTGAAAAATTCATGGTTGTGAATTTCTTCAATTTTAATATTAACTGTTCACTGTTATATAAAATAACAAGAAGTACCATACCCAATTTTTGAACAGAAAAGAAATTTATCGATTGATGAATTTTTAGAGAAAAAATCGAACTCAGAATTTTATTATCGTGTTATTCGAAAATTGGTCATACTATAAGTCATAGGTATAAGAGATATCATAAGAAAGGTCATAGTATTTGAAGAATATTAGGTCTATATTGAAACAATTTATAAAAATTTACAGAAAAGAGGATTGAAGTTATTTACATTTTTAAAAATTTTTAAAACATAAAGAGGGAAGTAAAAGTTAAATCACGGATATATTGTGGAATTCAAGCAGAGCATCACTGCTTTTATATAAAATTTTGCAAAGAACACTAGCCCTATATATAACTGCGGCAAGAAATTATAAGAATAAAATATTTATAATAATAGTAATAATAAATTATAAGAGGCGTACCTGTATTACCGCATAAGTGTTCACTGTATATCCTGTATGTCCTTGTCATTTTTTATGTTAACGATATTGCTAACTTGACTCATTTTATCACTGAACACATTGCTAAACCACTTTTTCTGTATTTCACGCACTACGGCGCTATAACAATTCCTATTGGATTCCTTACCAATTATTTTATATATCATATCAACACTTTCACGTTTATTCACTGCACACTTTCGTCGCGTTATTCTCTCACAAACCATGGCAGGAAACGACCAGGTCAATCCAAGTCTGTCGGACACCGAGGACATCTCACCCGATTGTTCGCCGCCATCCGCATCCATCACCGCAGCCGCTGATTTCCATCCCAATGTACTGGATGATTTATCTTCGACCCAGGTGGAGGAGAGCTGCATCCTAGTGGAAGATCCGTCGGCAGCCCAAGAGCCGGAGGATGAAACATCGGGAGAGCATACGGACGACGACGCCCCCGAGACAGGAACTCCCATTTCTCGTACCGTTGCTCGGATAAAAAACCAGAAGGTAACCGTTCGCCATACACCCGCTCCCACAATAGATTGGAACACCATCCTGGAAGCAATAAACAACTTAAAAGAAGACAACAAACAAACAAAGGAAGAATTAAAAGAAGACAACAAACAAATAAAAGAAGCATCAAAGAAAACAAGTGAAGCAATAAATGATTTGAAAGAAGACAATAAACAAACAAAGGAAGACAACAAACAAATAAAAGAAGCATCAAAGAAAACAAGTGAAGCAATAAATGATTTGAAAGAAGACAGTAAGCGAGCAAAGGAAGAATTAAAGAAGGAAGTTCAAGAAGCAAAGAAGACAAATGAACAGGGTTTGGAGAAGTTAAGTCAGCGAATGGACAAAGCATTCCATGATACCGATAATCCCATCAAAGATTTAACCGAGCGTCTGGATAAATCCATTTCAGAAACGAATAACCGATTGGATAGGATATCTGAAGATATGCATATGGGAAGAATCAGCGTCGAAGTCAGCATTAAGAAACATATACATGTGGAGAAGGATACAATAAAGGTGGTTAAAGTCATCAAACAGGCAAGCGAACGTGACACATGTATGGAAAACCAACCCACCGAGAATGTCAGGATTGAAGTCGCGCCGCACCCCGCAGAACGCCGAGAGGGACCAGCCGACATCACCCGCCAAGCTGAGGATGACATCCATCAAGCAGAGGGACAGCCCATATCACCGCCCGCAGAATGCCAAGAGGAGCCGGACGACATCGCCCGCCAAGCTGAGGATGACATCCATCAGGTAGAGGGACAGCCTGTACCACCGCGCGTCGGACACCAGGAGTCCAAGGACGTTGCCCACCGAGTTGAAGAGCAGCCCGGACCGCCGACCGCCCGCATCTCCCATCCACCGAAGACAGCGCCTGCAACATACAAACCCAATACTCATGAAGATAACCCACAAAACAATAGAAGTAAAACAGAAACCCACAACAAATCAAAATCAAAACAAAAACCGTAAAAACTATGAATCAAAACCACAAACAAGAAGAATTACAATACGTCCAAAAAGAAAACCAACTAATAGAGTTCATTTACACCGCCGTCATATAAGGCTGAAATCCTACATCAAATCTTTTACCAGCATTCAAGAAAACAGGAAAATAATATTAAGAAGAATCTATTCACACCGCAGTCATGTCCGGTTAAAATCAAGTAGACTGTACACCGGCATGCAAAAAAGGGAAATATTGTTTGAAAAAACATACAGACACCACCGGCATGTCAGGTTTAAAAAGATCAAACTACATGTCACCGGTCAACAAGGAAGGACAACATTGGCTGAAAAGATCTACCTACTTCGCCGGCACATTCGTTTTAAGCCAAGTTTTAATAAAACGGATAGTTGCAAATTGGAATTGGACCTTGAAGGACACCGAATCAAATTTAGATGGGGGCTTAATGAATAATTTTGAATCAAATGGAAGCTACGTTGTGAATTACATCAATTATCGAACTTCTTCATAATCACAGCCTACCCATTGAATCATTACTTTGCAGACTAGCATCTTTTACTGCAGCCTAATCAACAACATAACCTATACTTCGCCGCATCTCAACTAATAAGGAAAAATTATTAATCCACTTCAAATGAAGAACTTATTATCAACTTTAATAACAGAAGAAAATAAAACCTACAAAACAACTCTAAAAATTTACCAACCTGATCAAGCCATCAGTCTCATGCTACAGTCATCACCGAAACAATCGTCTAATATCATCTGCACAACTGAAAAATAGAAACAAGAATTATAGTATCCACGGAAAATAATTGTAAATTAGAAATAACATGAAATTAGCAGTGAATAGGAGGAAAGAAAATAAACAAAGTTTATTTGAAAAAAATGTGTAAATCTAACCTTGAAATACAGAATCGATAGAAAAAATCTATTCAGAACCAAAGCCTGTTCGATAATTTTCTTCGTCCCACCAACCAATGTGTACGAAATCCTAGAGTCAATATTAATAGAATCCAAGCAATATCGTTATTCAATTATTAATGTAACATATTATTTAATGTGAAATTATAAGCAAAAACGCAACCAAAAATATATATTTATGTTAATTTGCACGAAATGCGCATGTTCTATGTCATATAAATGTATTGCTAAAAAAGCCAAAAAAGAAAATGAAATTCTTACCTTTAAATGTGAAATTTATTACTGTTGCATCAAAAAGATCATGAATTGTAATTCAAATTGATAAATATAATCTTAAGGACTTAATATTTGTAACCAACATGGATAAAAATCAAGAAAGCCATTTCAAGTGTAACCTGTTTGTACGCAACGTACTAAGCGCAAATAAGAAATGCTCGAGTCAAACGGTAGACGATTGTCAAGTCACCGAAGTAAAATCACACTCTCACCCAATTTATGTAAAAGCCAAACCAAGAGTCGAAACCTGTAATAACTATGAAGAAATGATGAAAGTCTATATTTGTTGCAAATACTATTCAAATCTTAAGAAGTAATATGTGAAATCTTGTATTTGTTATAATTATGGGTCTGCTCATAAGCCACCCGTGAATGGAAGTTGTGGAATTGTTTTAATGAAGGATCCAAAGAGACCTCATTAATTATTGTATTTCGATTGTATCCAATGAAAGGAACAATCAATTATTTATTTTTTCTTGTAGCCAAAAGTGCACGATATATTGTTTTTAGTGTTAAGTGTTGAGTTTTCGTAGAAGTAAGGAGATGAAATAGTGTATTCATCACAATATCGGATTTTTCAAATAGTCATTGTTTCGACTCGTCTCCCAATTACCTATTTAAAATATCCTGGGGGCTTTTGTGTGATGAATTTTTCAAACAGATCTCATGAGAAGAGAGAAAAATTGTGATTACCTTTTAAAATGAAGGAATTTGCTAAAGGAATAGTTAGCGACCGAGCGATAACGCTTACTTATCAATAACTGTATATTAGATAAGAGTACCGTTCTGTACTGAATATTTTTCTAGGAAAATTATTCAATAAAATTATAATTATTTTGCGAATAAAGCACAAATTATTTATGAATCGCTCACCGATTTTGAGGTTACACTTGTTTACTATCGATCAGATGTTTTTAAAACAGTTCGAACGCAGCTGACTGATTCAAAGCATTGTCAAATATCATACCGGTTCTCATGCAAGGTAAAATATCATTCCTAAAAATTATAAAACTATCAATAAAGGATCAAGAATTTCAAAATAAAAAATAAAATATATATTATTGTTGAAATTATTTATTATTAAGAAATTGTATTATGCGTCGGGTCTTATTGTAACTAAATAGGTCATAGCATGAAATTTATTATTGATAAAATGGCAGAAATTAATATAATAATCTCAAACCTAATAAAAATTGTACAAGAATATTAATTTATTAATAATTAATTCAACTGAACCACATGGTAATTAAATCTCTTTGGTAGGTCTAAACCAATCACAGTGCATAGAAATAGCACCAAGACGGTGATCGTTTGAAAGCAACACATGTTAATCTATTATCAGACACCAACCCTGCCTTATCAGTTACACTAGCACGTGTATATTGTATGAGAGGAACTATGTCTATAAGATTAAGTAGTTTTAAGAATTACATAAATTAAATTATTTTGTAATTAAAGGAATGTATTCTACTGCCTGCCATTGACGTCACGTCTACGTCAAAAGCTTTCTACCAATGGCAAATTTTATGCAAATGATTACATCGAGATTCTGAGAAGCAAGGTCTAGCCTAAAAGCTTAGAGAAAGAGCAGCACTTCCCTTTTGAAATCCTTACCGTGGAGATCTCTTTCATAGTTACCAAAGACCTATTTGTAAATTTCTTGTTCGATTTTTAAATGTTCTATTTGTGAGCCGATATTTTAGGCCAATTTATTGTTATTCGTAAATTTCTATTCTCATCAATCGATAAATTTAAAAGCTTAAAGTAAATATCCCTTATTTAATTCGGTGAAGGAGATATTTAAATTAAAATTCCCCACGTGCTGAAACCAAAGCCTGGATTGCCGCCGATCAAACGATTTTTGATCTAAAGAAGAAAACCACGACTACCAAGGATTTCACGTGAGTTATAAGTCATAAGGGGCCCCAATCTACGCTTCGAAATTATTTCAGTGCAGAAAAAAACATAAATTTTTCTTCGTTAAATTATTGGCCACGCCGACAAGCGCTTTAGTTATTAAGAGCTTAAAATTTATTCATATTTAATTTCTAAGAATTGTAGTTGATTAACTATCCTCCGCTGCCTGAACCACGACCCGAACATTTAAAAATATTTTTATAATTCATTTTTCACTATTTTTCAAACTGTTAAATTTTATCAATTGTAGAATTCTGTGAATCACGCATGGTATCATGCAAGCACAAGAATTTTTTAACTATTCTATAATGCTAAATTATTATCAACCTGTGAATCAAATTCTGAATCTGCACTGTATGATTGCATATTTATTGTAATATATTTCAGTTTTGTTAATTCGCTTTCTGAGTTCGATTATTCTTAAGCCTGTCAATTATTGTGTCTGATACGTTCTATATTATCAAGAACCGATCGAATACGATCATTGGAATAATTGAATCAAGCTGGATATTGGAACAGGTCTAAGTGGATGTAGCGAGTGGGGTCAGATCGAGATATTTATTCTTTGTCCTTACCTGCTCATATATCAGCTTTTATCTGTTACCTACCTCGACTTAGGAGCGAACACAT
>NC_052505.1:884683-915370 GCF_014356525.2 Nilaparvata lugens
GACATCAATCAGTATTCATTACCATCTTCACTTCTTCAGGATCATAATATGGGAATGATCCCTTGTTTCAAGGTATAAAAATTTGGTGTGGTGCACTCACACAACTTTCCTTGCCGTTATGAAAATTTATCAACTGACGCTAGTGTTCCCGCGCATCTCAAGTCTACTTTTCTAAGATCTGAGCCAGCTGGTGACAGGACAATAGCGCTGCGGACACACGAAGTCTGCTATCTCTTCATAGTGAATGATTTAATTGAATCAACAGTTGCCAACAGTTTGCAATTGAATAATCTTATTTTCTCTAATTTCGAGCTTATTTTCAATTTTAGGTGAAAATGCTACTGAACATTAATTATAGAGATTTTTATGCTCAATCTTTTCCACTTGAAATTTTCTGATTAAATTGTATCTGGAGCCTGATAATTGGGAATCTAAAATCAAACTTTGCATAGATGGTGCAGTGCTCCTGAAATTTTTACAGATATGAGACTTGTGGCAGTTAATAGAGCTTATCAATGACTATTTTAGGTATGAATTTAATCAAAATCGTTGGAGTCGTTTTCGAGAAAATCGCGAAAAAACCCTGTTTTTGACAACATTTTCTCAATTTTAGCCGCCATCTTGAATTGCATTTGATCGAAATTGTTCGTGTCGGATCCTTATATTGTAAGGACCTCAAGTTCCAAATTTCAAGTCATTCCGTTAATTGGGGAGATGAGATATCGTGTACACAGACGCACATACACTCATACACACACATACAGACCAATAGCCAAAAACCACTTTTTTGGACTCAGGGGACCTTGAAACGCATAGAAATTCAGAAATTGGGGTACCTTAATTTTTTTTCGGAAAGCAATACTTTCCTTACCTATGGTAATAGGGCAAGGAAAGTAACAATTTATTCAAATACATATATCCAGTCCATTCAGATAGGCTATTGAATTTGGAGTTGCCATCAAGAAATCTTCTTCTGTTTCTCCTCTAAAGGCCGTGATTGGGCACTCTTTCACTATGTAGCCAATCGTTTTCCTTTGCAAATAAATATTCGTTACAGTAATACTTCCTATTTTAACAACCACACTATAAACATCTAAGGAGGTAGAGATAAGAGAAGCATTTTCTATATAAGTTACTACTCCGTATGCTTAATGATAGGCCTATATGTTGCCAAGTAGGTCATATCCAGGTACCGTATCTTGCCTCTATTTTTCAATTGCTCCTAACAGTCACAGTGAGTTTCCTCAAGTGCAACCACATTAATATTGTCTTTTTAAAATCTAAAGCTGCGTACACATATTCGCGCATCCAACCCGCACCGAGCACGCTCCTCCCTCGTACCGCCCTCGTTCCTCCATCGTACCGCAGTAGCTCCGCCTCCGCTCAGCAGTCGCACCCATCATGAACGTTACGGAAGATGTTAGATCTTCACGCGTTCCCCGGTCGAACCACTGTTGCTCCCCGGTCGATCATCAAACGCTCTGCTGGAGTGACGTTCGGTTGCGGAGCAGAGCGAAAGTCTGTACGCACCTTTAGATAAATACTGACTCTTAGAATAACTAATGCTTTCAATATTCAAGAGGCAAATTTGGACTGATGGTCCAATATTTCTTGTCGGCAAGAAATCAAACTAGACAAATCTTGTCTTTTTAAAAATGATTTTATTTGAGAAACCATATGTTACAATTTTATATCTCGTGCAATAGAGAGTACCGTTCGCTATAGTCTGTATAAAATAAGTTGAAAATTTTGGCCCTCCATCCAAAGAAATTACAGTGTTGCCAAATCGTGTAAAATTGAAACTTTCTCTCTGGAAAAAATCAAATTAATCATGAGATAAAGTAATTCACAGAATGATAATAAATTCAAAACTGGAGGAAAATTGGTGATTTTGTTTAATTTGACGAAATGTCAGAACAGTACTCAATCAATTTTATGTTATAAAACTTTTTAAAAAGGTACCTGAAACTCCTTTGAAGCGATATCTTTTAGTGACTCACACCTGTTGCAGGCTGTTAGAATATCAGTATTGAGCTCAAATTTGTCTGGAATGAAACGAAAAACGGAAATCAATGAGTAGAATTATATAATGTTGATTGAAAGAGATCAATAATATTTATGGAACACATGTGAGAGGCCAAGAATGAAAGTAATCTCATTTTTTCCTCTGGCATGTAAACCAAATGACAGAAATATATAGTGAGGTTCACGTTATAATGGCAGTGTATAGGTGCGTACAGACTTACGCTATGCTCCGCAATCGACCGTCACTCGAGCAGATTGATGATCGCAGGTGGAGCAAGAGTGGAACGCGAGAAGAGCGTGTAACAGAGCTCGAGCTTGGCAAATTCCTAGGTCAAACTAACCAATAGTTGCGCATACGTGGTTAACATTATTGTTGGATCAGTTACGATCTCTGTGTTAGCATATGAAATTATCAAAATTGATCATTAATTATTGAATCATTAAAATTAAATAATGTAAAATTATAAAAACATTTTTTTAAATAATGTAGGTACCAGCATATAAAGGTGCGTACAGACTTTCGCTCTGCTCCGCAACCGAACGTCACTCCAGCAGAGCGATTGATGATCGACCGGCGAGCAACAGTGGTTCGACCGGGGAACGCGAGAAGATCTAACATCTTCCGTAACGTTCATGATGGGTGCGTGGGCGGTGCGACTGTGGTTCGATGGTGGTACGAGGGCGGTACGAGGGAGGAGCGTGCTCGGTGCTGGTTGGAAGCGCGAATATGTGTACGCAGCTTTAGAATTCAAAAGAAAGGAGCCCAACACCCAACCACGCCCTTCACCAGATCGTCTTTCAACAATGAAGAATTAATAAAATATTTCGTCTTAATTATGAAAATTCATTATGAAATTATTGAAAAATATAATTTATTGCTTGATAAAATATCATTCATTATTTTAAACGAGAATGAACAGTTAATATTACATCAATAAACCTGTATCAGCTACCGGCTATAGAAGGCATTAACAAGACTGAGGATCGGAAACATTGTTCTCCTATCTTTCTCCACTGCCATAATAACGTGAACGTCACTACAGTCTGTTCAGCCGGAACCAATCACTGGCCACCTTCAATAGACCTGTGGATCGCCACTGCAGCATCTCCATTCCTGGCAACTGGGCTTGTGTCATCTGCAAATAGGACACTTCCATCTATAGTGAGGTCCACGTTATAATGGCAGTGGAGAAACATAGAAGAAAAACGTTGCCGATCCTCAGTCTTGTCAATGCCTTCTATAGACGGTAGCTGATACAGGTTTATTGATGCAATATAAATTGTTCATTCTCGTTTAAAATAACCAATTATATTTTACTAAGCAAGAAATTATATTTTTCAATATTTTCATAATCAATTTACACATAATTAAGATAAAATATTTTATCAATTAATTATTAATTCTACATTGTTAAAAGACGATCTGGCAACAGAGCAAAGCGAAAAAGAGATAGTGCTATCCGCTTTGTTGAATGAAAGATAAGGATAGCAATACCATTGCTAATCAAACACTGCCATTATAACGTGGAACTCACTATAGCCTGATGTAGTTGATGAAGATGAGGGCCCCAGGATAGAGGGCTCCCTGAGGCACACCACTGCATACACCGCAAGCATCCGAAGCCACCACCTGTCTATAATGAGCAAGAAACCCCATCAGCAACTTGAGGGCCACCCCTTGATCTCCATATCTTTCAAGTTTCTCTAACTTGACATAACACTCAACTCAGTTTCTTTCTTGAGGAAAACTGCCTCTTCTCAGCTCATCAGTTTGGATTCCGAGGGGGGCGTTCTACCACAGATGCTGTTTGTTACTTGGTGGAGTCCATGCTTGTGACAATAGAGGATAAACACTCTATTGTTGAACAAATGAGGAAGTGAATGTGAGGCCCAGTTGCACCAAAGCCGGTTAAATTTTAATCGTGATTAATTCCACGCAAACCAAACAGTGAAGGCCGTTAGAAAAGACGGCTTCTCTGACTGGTTCTCGTGAAATTAATCACGGTTAAAATTTAACCGGCTTTTGTGCAAACGGGCCTCAGTGGCAGTAGCTCTGAGCGATCTGACCAAGGCCTTTGATTGAGTTTCTCACTGTAGGTCTACAGTGTTAAGGTGCGTACAGATTTACGCGCCGCGAACACGAGCAATTCACTTTTAATCAGCTGATGCCAAGGTTTTTTATCTGTATCTTACCGTTTCTGTAAAAATACAGATATAATCAGCTGATTAAAAGTGAATTGCTCATGTTCGCGGCGCGTATATCTGTACGCACCTTAACACTGTAGGCCTACAGTGAGAAACTCAATCAAAGGCCTTGGTCAGATCGCTCAGAGCTACTGCCACTGAGGCCCGTTTGCACAAAAGGCGGTTAAATTTTAACCGTGATTAATTTCACGAGAACCAATCAGCGAAGCCGTCTTTTCTAAGGGCCTTCACTGTTTGGTTCGCGTGGAATTAGTCACGATTAAAATTTAACCGGCTTTGGTGCAACCGGGCCTCAGATTCACTTACTCATTTGTTCAACAATAGAGTGTTTATCCTCTATTGTCACAAGCATGGACTCCACCAAGTAACAAACAGCATCTGTGGTAGAACGCCCCCCTCGGAATCCAAACTGATGAGTTGAGAAGAGACAGTTATCCTCAAGAAAGAAACTGAGTTGAGTGTAAAAACTGCGTTAATTACTTTTTTAAATTGAAAATTTTATTGTTTAAATTGTTTGGTCAGACAATAAGACAACATTTTATAATGTAGAGAAAACATAACCTCAATTTGTTTCAATTTAATTTTTCTTCTGTCTGTGACCAGTGTATGTACCGGATAAACATTGTCAATTAATAAAAACACAAAATTTCCTTTTTTCAAAGAAAATAACCTATTTTCTGAACTACTGTATATGAATGAATCAAAACTCGAGGGAAAAACAGTTTTGGGTTGCGCCTGTTGATCCTACGCCAAAGTATTTAAAAAAATAGTTGTGATCATTGAATCAATAGAAGAAACACAGGAATTATTGATATATGCCTAAAGTTTCCCTATTTGTCTGAGTTACAACTCATTAGTTAAGTTACATTTAAATATTAAATAAAAAGGTAGGCCCACCCTAGTGTACTCACCCATTTTTACAGTTTGTTTTTTCTAAATTGAAGTGACCGATAAGTTATTCCATAACTTATCATTTAAAAGTACCTACATTATTTTAGAATATTATAATGGTATGAAAATATTTTTGACAATTTTGACCATACTTATTCTTGTCAGCTGTGACAGCAGAAGCAGACGACAGTATTACTTCAAATAATTGCAACTTGATGGCAGCACCAATCAATCACCTGAGTCTCAGCGGTAAATTTAAAAGTTTGCACACTGTAATAATCAGCGACTTATATCAACAGTTGGTATAATATAAGTCGCTGGTAATAATTAACTATGGTGAGGTCCACGTTATTTTGGCAGTGGAGGAAGATAGGAAAACAATGTTGCCGATCCTCTGTCTTGTCAATTCCTTCTATAGACGGTAGCTGAAACAGGTTTATTGATGTAATATTACTCTTTATTCTCGTTTAAAATAATCAATTATTTTTCATCAAGCTAGAAATTATATTTTTCATTAATTTCATAATGAATTTTCATAATCAAGATTAAATATTTTGTTGATTAATTATTAATTCTACATTGTTAAAAGACGATCTGGTAACAGAGCAAAGCGAGAAAGAGATAGCGCTATCCACTTGTATGATGGACAAGGATAGTCCTACATAGATTACAAGTATTGCTAAGCAAACACTGCCAATATAACGTGGACCTCACTACAGTTACTGGTATCTGAAATCACAGGAATAATATCAAAGGCAATAATATTGAATTTGAAGTTTATTTTTCCCAAATAATGAACCAATTCTTCAATTCTTTATTCAGGCTTCATACTATTAGAGTGAAAAAATTCAATAGGTTTTTATTGCTCTAGTTCTGTGTTTCAAATGAGAATAAATCATCTATCTCACTTGTATCATGATTAGGGATGTCAATCCCGGGACTGATTTCCAATTCCGGTATTTCGGGATTATCCAATATCAATCCCGGGATTGGCAAAAATCAGTTTCATGCATTTTTAACCATTTGTTCCTCCTCAATTACATGTTCAGTAACAGTGTGTGTAGATAAAAATGGCTCATTATAGAGGGAGAGGATATTATTTAAATGAAACATTATTAGAAAAAAATATCAAAATTAAACATTCTATTCCTATAAATGTTTTCTAGATTAGGAGTAACTTTTTTCAAAAGCTGTACCACTACTAAATGGAATTTTGTAGAGCCAACTGTATATTATTCACTTCAACTAGCTATTATACTCATTATAGAGAGAGAGAAGATGTATGATGAATCATTAGACAGATAAGAGAGTTAATAGATGGTGCTTGTTTATTTCTGATTTCTGAAGTCTTTTCAAATTTCTGAGTGCATTTCAAGGAAAATTACATCAGCACTATTGCAAATATTGCGCCGTCTAGACCAGTGAATATAGATTGTAATAGAGAATAGAACTATTAATATAGAATAGAATTTTTAATATAGAATGGAATTTTTAATATAGAATAGGATTCTTAAGTATAGAATTAAATTTCTTTTCTTACTGGTCTAGACTTGTAATTGTGGTGCTGTGTAAACAGAAACAAACGTAGAGGCTTGAAACCGATGTTGAACCGATCAACAACCATTCTGTGAATGATGCGAACCCATTATGTGAATTCTATTTATCCATTACAGAGTACAGTATATTAATTATATGCAATTGTAGGCTGTGCCTGTAGAATAAAATTAGTCAAACACTAAGGCTCAACTCACACTTACGTGACTCAGGTCGAGAAGAGACTCGACTCTAGTATAGAGCATGTGTTTCCAAATGGTGACACTCAGACCAGTCGATTCTAGTCTCCGCGACCTCACCATTCTAAACATATGCCCTCGACTAGAGTCGAGTCTCTTCTCAACCTGAGTCGCATGTGAGTAGAGCCTCAGAACAATAAATTAGTCATGCAAAGCTCATATTCATCACTGTAGATGAATTCTAAATTGAATTGTTTTTGGAAAAATACTATTTACAATTTCAGGTTTTCTAATCCCAAAAATCCCGGGATTGACGCTGAGAGATCCCGGGATTATTAGGTATCAAAAATGGATCCGGATTGACATCCCTAATCATGATACCTAGCCTATGAGATCATCATCACATTCAAGAACTGAGTAATCTGTAAGACAGACAGACAGACAGACAAAAGATATTTATTTCAAAAAAATGCACTTTACATACAAAGTAATAATCTTATGTACTCATTATCAATATAAAACAACAACAAAGAATAAAATCAACCTCATGAATACAGTAAGCCAAGTAAATCTTTAGAAAATGGTCTGCATGGGCAAAAAATGCCTGTGCGCAAACCAGAGTTGCATATTATAAGTTTGTTAGAATGAAAGGAAACACTAATTTTGCTGCATTCAGAATCCTATTTAATATTATTACGTACAGAGGATTATTGGATAGCTCAAAAAAATAATAAAAAGGTTAATTATTGTAATGATGCATACAGATTCCAAGAACAGTAGTCAGGTTGTCACTACCAGCGAATTTATCAATTAAGGTAGGTATAATTTGTTGTGATGATGTTTTCCGAATTGTCCACTCCCAGCTGTATTAAAAATTTCTTCAATTTCAATTTAAATAAGGATTTTGAGACGTCCTGAAATACTATGTGGTGTGGGAAGTGACGAGCCAAGTTACGGTACAGAACATGTGAAATATAGAAGGAATTTGTTTGTGTAAGGGATCTCTGGAGGGGTATAGCTGTAATACCAGTGTTAACAGCATACCGCGTTTGATGCATATGTGTAATGGGCCCAAGAATGTTCATGTTGGAGAATAAATGTATTAAAATGTTTTTAATGAAGAGCTGTCTTACAGTCAGGACCTCACTCTCCTCAAAGAGAATGTTAGTTGAGAAACGAGGATTTTTTTTTAGAGCTACTTTCAAAATGGCTTTCTGGACAATAAAGAGTGGCTGAAGTACCGTCTTGCAAGCACCACCCCATGCAACTATACCAAACTCCAAAAGGGACTGGACATATGCAAAGTATGCCATTCTAATCTCTCTCTTATCCAGTACATCGCTCATCATTCTAAATGCATATATATATTTTCTAAGTCTTTTTTTTATGTATTCAATGTGAGCAGACCACCTCATCCTATGGTCGAAAAAAACGCCCAAATACTTGTAGGAAGTGACCATTTCAATACAAGAACACCCACATGTAACACTGAGAAAATCCCCACAGCAGTGAACTTTCAAACTTGATAAATTGTAATCGGTCGTTGGTCTCAATGATATTGGCATAAATTTCGTTTTTGTGGTGTTCATTGTCAATGTATTCTGATCAAGCCATGTTTTTATGTGAAAAAGGTCATTTTGAGCATTTTCCTTAACTTCAACCCAGCTTGGCCCTTTCAAAAATATCAATGCATCATCTGCAAACAAAAATAACCTCCCATGTATATTTACTTTTGATATATTATTTATATAGATTAAAAAGAGGATTGGGCCCAAAGTGCTTCCCTGAGTCACCCCAAAGTCAACCGCCACATCTTCACCCCTGACATCCATCAAGGAAACAAACTGAAGGCGATTTGACAGATAACTTCTGAACCATGCCAACGCTGTACCTCGTATTCCAATAAGGTTTAATTTATTCAATAATTTGTTCCTATCAACCGAATCGAAGGCTTTTTTTAGGTCAAGGAATAGAAGCATCATTCGTCGATTTTCATTCATTCCTTCATTTATGGCTTTGCAAATGTCAAATAGAGCATCAGGTATATTTTTATCTTTTCTGAAGCCATACTGACAGTCACATAGAATTCTATTCCTATTAAGATAGAAAATGAGCTGTTCTTTCACTATTTTTTCTAGAATTTTTGAAAAAACGCTTAGCAATGATATGGGACGGTAATTGTTTTTATCGGTAGGGTCGCCAGATTTGAAGAGGGGAAAAACCTTGGCCATCTTCAGGAACTCAGGGAACACACCAGACTGTAAACTAAGATTGATTAAATGAGTTAGTGGCTTGATCAGAATTGCAATATTATCTTTCAGGAACTTAGCAGAGATATTATCATACCCTGGAGCTGACCCACCTCTGAGACTACCTATGGCATGCATAATTTCAGCTTCAGTTACAGCCTGAAACTCAAAGTGATTTCGATTCAAATATTGACTATCATCGACTAAAAGAGGCTCTCCAGAATCTATAGCATCAGCCAGAATTTGGCCGACTGATGCAAAAAAAACATTGAATTCATCAGCTACATTCTTGTAAATCGCTGTTGTAACAGATTGGATACCTGGTAGAAATTTACTAATAACAAAAGAATCCTTATTAATACTTTTTCCCGCCAACTCTCCTATCACTCCCCAGAACCGCCTAGGATCATCTCTAAATTCCATTAGTTTATTTTTATAATATTCAAGTTTAGTTCTTTTCAAATTAACGGTAAGATTTTTTCTAAGCGTGAGATAATGATTTTTCAGAGCGTTATTATATGGTTGCCTCTTCAATTTCCTACTCATTTATCTCTTTGTCTAATAGCATCAATCAGGTCTGAATTTATCCATGGCTTTAATTTTTTTCTTCTTGACCTCATCGTCTTAGTATTCATACTGAAATCTACAGATTTTTTTATAATTTGATGAAATTTACTAGAACAATTATTTATTTCAAAACAGTTTTCTACCGAACCCCAATCCGCATTCTGGAGAGCCTGTGCTAATAGGCCTTTATTTACAATAGTATAGGTCTTAGCCGATTCAGCCGGTTTTTGTACTGGAAATGAAATATTAAGAGCTATACTGAAATGATCTGTTATTGCAGTATGCAACACGGCCGCCTTCATCTGATCCTGATCAGCGTATCTTACAAAAATGTGATCAATAAGAGAAATTGAGTCACCATCAATTCTAGTTGGCTTATTTATACACTGTACAAGACCAGCACCGACCAAACAGTTCAAGTACCTGTTCGCGATTAGGTCATCTGAGAACAAATTTATATTAACATCTCCTACCAGTAAGCAGCTTTTATTAGAATTTAAAGCATAGTAATAATTTTCCAACTCATCTAGAAATAAATTAATGTTACTATCGAATGTTCTATAAATTGCTAGGAGAGAAAAGGACTTGTTCAGTATCTGAAAATCCACCGTTAAACCATAAACATCTGCCAATGTTGTTTGTTTAACGCTATAATTTATTGTGCTATTAATGTATATAATCACGCCATCATTTTGATTGCGCTGTTTATCAGTAGCTACCAAATCAAATCCATCTATTGGCCTTCCCACCGCCCCATCTTTAAGCCAGCATTCGGTCAACACTATTAAATCCAACCGTGTGTTCAAAGAATCTATATACACCAACAATTCATCGAAATTTCTAGAAATACTCCTTATATTAGTACATAATATCTTAAAGCTTAAATCCACGGAATCAAAGAAAGAAACAAATTCTTCTGAATGCACCAATTCTGAGCAATTGGAAAAATTTAAACTGTCAACGTCATCATTTGATACTAGCAGCCTAGCCACAGCTAGGAAAATATAAAAAATAAAGTGTAATTATTAATTTTACGATTATAAGTTGATATTGAAAAAGCAAATAAATTGAGAGAGAATATGAACGATTATAAAATAAGAAATAGATAATAAAAAAGAAGAGAATATTAGGAATATGAAATAATAATTAAGAAAAAATATATATATATAGGTGTGGAAAAAAGAAAAATTACATATAGAATCCCCCGTGCACAACCAACATTGTTTATCCAGGACTGGATTAATATGATTCTAAGAATGAGTATTTTATAGACAAAAACTTCATTACTTACTGTATAATAATGCAAACAACAAAAATATTAGCCCCCCCCCATTCTACTCAATGATATGCTATTTCTCACACACACATACTCGTCAGTCTACAGGCAAATATAATTCATTTAAACTGAGAAACCCAGTATTTAAAGATTAGCAAGAGAAGATCGAGATAACGGAATTCAGCTCTAATACTTTCTACCAACTTCAAAGATTAGCGGTTCAAAATAGTCAGTTATCATTATCGATAAAAGGTCCAATAGGTACTTTACTTGACAAAATAACAATAGACACCTCTATCTCACGAATCTAGTTTATCTAACTAATTGAATTCGTTTCTCCTAATCTACTGTATTCTAATAACGAACTATCATTCAAGTAAGCTTGGATGGGAGCAATGAACAATTATTTAAACTTATTATACAGAACAACAACCCATAAATGCATGTCATTCACACTCTTATTAAATAACTTGATAACTTATAATAAATAAAATGACAGATTAGTTTTAAAATACTCCTTCTTCAATGACATTTTACTACGCTCAACTATATTGTTTACGCTAAATTGTCTCATTAAACACTAGATTAAGATTTTAAATAACATTACTGTTCATTTCTACGCTTTATGAGATCTAAACTTTAATCTTACTTACGTCGGCATCGTCCTTTTTCTCATTTTTAAGATTATGGAGATCCTCATCACATCTAACAATATGAATTGGACCGCCATCCTCCCATCTAACTTTTATTCGGCCTACACGGTCGATCCACACATGACGGAAACCCCTCTCCCTTTGCACCTTTTTGACTTGACCGAACAGTCTACGTCTATCCGCCGTTAAGGACTGATTGATGTAAATTGGACTATTTCCCTGCAATTTTATATGCTGAGTTGAAAAGTCTCTACATTGTTTTCTGTTCTTTAGCAGTGCGTCCTTGTCCCCACGACGAACAAAACGAACTATTATTCCAGGTGCGATGTTGTCCTTTCTTCTAGGGAGGCGATGACATGCATCAATCGACGTGCGGTCCAGCTTCACGTTCAGCGCCTTCCCGATCTCCAGTATTCTGCCCTGGACGTCCTCGTTGTTCATCTCGGGAACTCCGAACACTTCAAGGGTGTTTCTTCGGCCATATTGCTCCTGATCGTCCTGTTTCAGTTCTAACTCCCGAAGTTTGGTTTTTAGGTGCGAGTTTTCTTCCTTCAGGGCGGTTATTGATGCCCCCTGCTTCGCGATTTCCTTTGCATTTTCTTCCAGAGTTTTTCTGCAGGCAGCTATTTCAGCTCCGAGCTTATCCAGTAGCTCGTCTTTCATTTTTGTTAGTAGTATATTTAATTGTTCAATCGTCACTGGAGCACTACTACTCGTCGCTGAATTTGTGTTTGCCTTAACTGGAGTAGAGTCTGAATTGGCTCGTTGGAGACGTAAAGCACTGGTACACTTCTTACATGACCAAACTTTGCCGGTTCCTTGAAATACATCGAGATCGTTGTCGGTGAGCTCCACACAAGCACCATGGAACATACAGCTGCAATTCGAGCAAGTTATTTTCGATTTCGATGCACGATTAACTTGTTGTTTGCAGCTCTCGCAACTCATCTTGTAGGCGACCGTATTTAAACAACAATCGATCACAGTGAATTCACTAATAGAGTAACCAGTCCTACTGCTTTAAATTCTTCAAATTTGCGGTTATACACGGAGATTCCGTAAAGCTAGAACATTGTATTTCGGTTATAACTTGATTCAAGAAACAAACAGATAAGGCGCACAAATGATAAACGAACCTTTCACCTCGAATGCTCAACAACAACTGTGAACACTAAGAACTCTGAGAACTCTAAGAACACTGTGAACAACAAGAGTATAACACTATTCTGTAAAATGTATGCCGGGCACTCTCTTTAATTCAGGCCTTTTCCCAAGTTATAATAGTAAATTTAATACGCAATAGACTAGAGCCATTATTGTAAGTGAGTTAGCGAAATAATTATTTTCTCTCTCTATTATGAACGGCCATGACTTCGAGTTTCCCATGATAGATATTTAAAAATTGTGGCTCCGAGTCGTCGAGGAATGTAGATTATGGAATTATCTCTAAAACTTAGCCTTCTTGTCGCGACATAAAATGCGATAAGTTGGAAAACAGCAAGCATTGAAATTATAACAAACTACCGATTTTGCAGTTACTATTTGGTCCAAAGGCTGTAGAAGCCACGCGACGATTGGTCAAATTGATTCCATTCGCCCAATAGGAGACCTGTTTCTAAATACAGTAGTGGGGATTCCCCAGTCGAGAGACCAGATTACGTTCCGGAGGACACTTTGCTAGGAGCACTACGAGAGTAAAGATGTAGTCATTATGTTTCGCCCTTTTTGGGCAGGTTTATAAGTTTATTTCAGTAGTTAATGTAGGAGCTAGTTTTATTTTTTATTAATGTTTAAATTTACTAGTAGTGCCATGTCCTGAAAGGTTTAATTGTGTTTCTTCATCATGTACGAATAATTGTTTCTTCAAATAACCGCTAAGGTACGTAAAATAAGGTTAAAATATAATTTAGGGAAATTAATTAATTGAAACTTCAATCAAAAGATTTTATCAACAAAGCCTGTTATTTTTCAAGTTAATAATATTGATTGAGAATAATCCTTTTGATTTTATTAGTGATGGAAGATACTTATAATTTTTTTCTACAGAAGTATAGAAAGTTTTCAGTTACGTTACATTTGAGTTATTGTTCCTGGAGATATATTATCGTAGAGTATTGCTGAAAGTCAGGAAGATAGCCTTTAAATTGAAATGAAACTTTTAAGAATTGTTCATATTGAGTTTATGACATTTTTTAATTTATATTTTTCAGACTCTGTTTTCTTATGTCATTAAGGCTTTTGAATGATTTAGTAATTTTTTATGATAGAATCTTAATAGATGAAGAAGAAAGTTTTTCTTCTCCAGGAAATTAATATTAATGAATGTTCAAATTTTAATACAATTTAAATTATTTTCTATGTGTCTACTAATTTTATTTAATTAAAGGTGAATCTTATAAGGCAAACATTATCTTTCCTTAAAGTGAAATTTTCAATATTTTTTTCTTTTATTGTGTTATAAAGTGTCTTGTTTTATTAGGTGATAAATTCATAATTTCAGTTGATACTAGTTTTTGGACTTGTATTTGTAGGTAAATCAATCATAAACTCTGGAATGTTCATTTTTAATTAAGGTTCTGAGCAGTTTTGGGCGAATGCCCGTTATTTACACTTGGATTGCGTCCTAAAGTTCATAAATAATAAATAAAATAAATGTTGGCTAGCGCACAAGTTCCAACAATACTAGCCGAGCTACTATATGAAAAATTATATTTGATTTTGCAAACCAAACGAAAAATATCATAAAGTTAACATCATAATTAATGAAGTATTCATTTTTCTAAAAGCATTATATTAATTTATTACGAGTGTTTTCATAAAGTTGCATTGTAGATTAATGACACTCTGGCAAGTAATTTGTTTTAAATCTGTTAAATTTTGAGAAGGAAATCAGAACGTCAAGATAAAATCTAAATTAAATAACAGAATAACTCCTGTTTTAGCTTTTGATGAATTGTAGGAAGAGTTAGAAATTAATGCTGTATACATTTATTTACAGCGGTTCATGTGTGTCCCCAAACCAACTTCTTGTACTACCACCCCTTTGGTTCCGCAACTTTATGTAAAACCGCTCCAAGACACCCGTTCAGACGACAGGTCTAGGGACGTAAGAGGACGTCGCCGTCAAGCCAAATTCAACCGGTAAAAGCTCACCGCCAAAAACAAGGTACTGTAACCCCGACGATAAAGCAACGTACAAACCAACGAAAGTGCAGTGTAGTGAAACAAAGGTTCATTCGAGAATGTCAATAAAAAGTGGGGATTCAAAATTATTATGAAATGGGTTATATGGGTTACTATCGACGAAATTTGGGTTCAACGGGTTTTTTTCTTTCTTGAGTAATTTCATGTTGAAATTGATTGGTTATTTTATGACTGATCTTGTTTGGTTTTGTGACGTATTGCTATCTAAACGGGGATAGTAATGCGCCCCCGAATCAGATGAAGAATGTCAACAAAGTAACATGATATTGTTGTTTCTGTTGTTCGATTTTAGCTGCCAATGTTTATTGAAGCTGTTTGTATTTTTCTATTATTTCAATTGTAGTGTTATTCTATAGTATAAACCTATTAAATCAGGCATGGCAAGATTAATTGAAGTTTTCTTGACTCTAGCCCGTTCACCTGCATGAATTAGGTATAGACTCAGGTATTTTCTAGATGTGTCGGCCTATTTCTAAATTCTAAATTTTATTCTAAATTATCTTCTTTGGCACACAACTGCGCCGACTCTGCTGTCTAGAGATATTTAAATCTCTGGAATTCAAATTTTCTAAAAAATTAAATTTTTCATAACTTACTCTAATAATACTAGATCAATTTTTCTGAGTCTATACTTAATAATTCATTCTGTGAACGTGTTAACTGTCAATATTTTGGGTTTGGAGTTGAATGAATAATTTATAGTTGCTACTCCAATTTTTCTGATGTTTAAATAATTGTAGATGAAATAGGGAAGTTATTAAGTTCAGTAAATCCATTAAAATGAAAATCTTTTGAAGTGCTTAAAGATAAAGTTAGGTATCATTGATGCTTAAGTTGAAAGTATTCTAAAACTTAATATTGGAATTGATTTTTGAGAAATTGCATAGGTGAAAAAACAACTGATTCTAAGTGCTGAATAAATTTTTGTATTCTGTAATTCCGTGAATGATGATAGAAATTATTGTAATGTCAACGTACGTATTCTGGTCTCACGTCTGGTAGTTGAATATCAGTATAGTAGTAGTGAAAGTGAATATTGAGATTTTAAAGGTCAACCCAAGTAAATTAGGAAAATTCGGAAATTATTATGGGAGAATGTTTGAGGAAAATAGGAAATTTTTTTGATAAGTTTAGGTAGATCGAAGGTAATCAGAGAATAAATAGGAAACTGTTTTATTAGTTATTGTTGATATGTAGTTTTGAAAAGTTGATGAGTAGTTTTGGCCTTGAGATGTTTAAACTAAATAATTGGGTATTGTAGATTAAAGTTGAAACGATAATCAAATCCTTGGGAATTTGTATGAAAATAAGTTGATTCAGATGAGTTTGTTAAGTCCCTTTATCAGTAATGTTTATTCTCGAAAAGGTGAATCAGTTTTATTATTGGAAATATTTCTTTTTTAGGTGTGATTTTTGCGGTAGGCATGCGTAGTGATAGTGTAAAGATCCGTTGTGTTGATGACGTTTCCTGTAGACTGTGGGGAATTTTTTTGTTTGTTTAGTTGAGACTCAAGATTTAGAGGAGGACAAGGAGATGTCCTGCCTGTGTGTGTTGTTGTTGAATTTAGGTAATCGGCGCGAGTGTAGGTCCGTGTCCAGAGAGAACGGAGCACTGCCCGAAAGTTGTCCATGTAACAAATCAAGGAATCTAGCTGTGACTAACCTTGCAAATTTGTACGGTGGAATTGTATGATTCTAGCGAAAGGCACCGAAGATGGTGTGAGCTAAGATTTTTTTTGTATCTAGTAAACGGTCTGGTTCATTCGAGAGTTATGGGGCTCGTCAGTAGAATAACGTAAACCGAAATCTAGAATATTTAGTGAGTCTTCGTAGTGATTGTAAGGAAAACAATCAGCGTAATGCAGTTTAGGGAAGCCCAGTCAAAAGGTTCGTTAATGTTTGGTAGGAAAGTCAGCCGCAAAAACACGAGTAATAATTGGTAAAAAAAAGGGGTATTATTGAGTTTAAAGTTGCTTAGAAATTTGGTATGGTAACGAAAATTGAAGGTTTTAGACACTGAATATTTAAAGTGATTAGTTCAGGTATACAAATAAAATAACAGAGAAACTTTTTCGAGTACCTAGGTAATGTTAAAATGGTTATCAGTGAAAGTAGAAATAAATATTGGAACAGTACTGAACGGGTTGAATTAAAATAAAATTAACAGTGAAATTCTTCTAGTTGTATTTGAAATGAAAAGGGAAAATCTCTTGAGTTAAGCATGAGTTTAAATTATTCTGTAGTTGAGAGTTGAAAGGTTGATTAAAAATTTTAATTGGGGATATGGAAGTAGAAATATGTAGGAAAATTCGTGTCAAAAGGAAATAGAATTCTTGTTGGGAAAATTAAATTGAGGTAATTAACAGTAGTAGGACCCTTTAGAGATAAGTAGTCAAAAAGAGAATTAATAAATAAAAAAAAAAAAAAATAGGAAAATCTTTAATGAAATGATACATTTTTTAATGATGAATAGTAAAATTGCAATCAAGTTTTCCATGTGAATAAGTTGAGATATTTTGAGATCTAGTAGAGTAATTGAAACTAGACGGATATGAAGTTTATTGTTGAGAAATAATTATGTGAGGCTCCAGTAAGGTTGAAAATGTCAGTGAACTTGAGAATCAGTAATAGTGTAATAGTAGTCTATTAATGTGTTAGTGTATTGGTAAATTTCATAATGTTGATAATGAGAAGTCAAGCCTTAGCAGTCCCAAGCTAGTTGATCGAGTTGAATTTTCATATTATTAAATCATGCCTTGAAAATTATTCTTCCAGTGTTTAGAGAAAATGTCACGTACTTTGAGTTTGCGATAAATAATAGCCTGGCACTCGATCATAGTTTTGTTTTGACTAGCGTTCTAGGTTTCCTACTAGAATATTATAATGAAAAGTGTTTTTCTCATGATTGTGGAATGCAAAATCGCGCTTGTGTCATATAGCTCTCGCGTTGATCTAATAATGCAGCTTCAATAATTGTTATCCTTGAATCGTAGTCGATGTAGAATAGTATTGCCTACTGAATTGCTTTATATTGTTAAAAATATGTTGCTCTCTCAACTCTATAGTAATGATAGTTTGATTTCAATACATTCAGCAGAGTGAAAAAGTTTCATCCTTTACTATTATAATCAATGTACTTCATATTTTACAACAGCAGAGTAACATAGGACCAATTAAAACTATGATGTCTTTTAAACGTTTTCCCTTGTTAGAGTTTGCCAAGAAAATAACCAGGGACCCAATAAAGTGATTGAAGTATTCAAGATTATTATACTCGGTCCATCTTTAGTGCCTACTTAAAAGGTGGACACGCCCATATTGTTTTGTCCTGACTCTTGCCACAGTTTTAAAGACTCTTGCCACAAATCTCAATTAGTTATACATTTTGCTGAATTTCGGAATGATTAAAGAGATTTCTTTTGAAGAGGGCCCGCTTCAAATTGGATCCTACTATCAATCCAGAAATTCGACTCTCCAAATCATACAGAATGCCTCTATGGTAACATATCCTGATTAGATTTCTTTTTGCGTGTTTCACACCGGAAGGAAGGGGAGTGTGCCGGGCACTGTCTTTAATTCAGGCCTTTTCCCAAGTTATAATAGTAAATTTAATACGCAATAGACTAGAGCCATTATTGTAAGTGAGTTAGCGAAATAAATTATTTTCTCTCTCTATTATGAACGGCCATGACTTCGAGTTTCCCATGATAGATTTTTAAAAATTGTGGCTCTGAGTCGTCGAGGAATGTAGATTATGGAATTATCTCTAAAACTTAGCCTTCTTGTCGCGACATAAAATGCGATAAGTTGGAAAACAGCAAGCATTGAAATTATAACAAACTACCGATTTTGCAGTTACTATTTGGTCCAAAGGCTGTAGAAGCCACGCGACGATTGGTCAAATTGATTCCATTCGCCCAATAGGAGACCTGTTTCTAAATACAGTAGTGGGGATTCCCCAGTCGAGAGACCAGATTACGTTCCGGAGGACACTTTGCTAGGAGCACTACGAGAGTAAAGATGTAGTCATTATGTTTCGCCCTTTTTGGGCAGGTTTATAAGTTTAGATCATTAGTGTAATATTACATTTTTCTTCTCACATTGGAATCGAATCTTCAATTCAAGATCTATGGAACTTTATAGTAAATGTCAGAGTTATCAATAGACAGACAAATTTTTTGACGGAGAATTTATTATCGTAAATGTTTGTTGCATTGTTCCATAATGTCACCGAGGTAGGGTTAACAAATTACTAAATAAATCGTTTATTTGAATAGAATATATGTATAAAAATTTAAAATAACATTTTCAAAATAAAGTTTTATTGAGAACAGATGTAGAATGTGAATTCTAAACTTATAAGTTATAATTTTGTGTTGACGTGTCTGTAAAGATCGATATTGAACAGGGCGTTGTCTTTCGTGACTGGCAACTTGTGTCTTTTTCCTGTTGGACCTTCTTCTGAATATATGGCTGGCTGTTGCTTGTATAATTTTGTGCTCTGAATTATTGTCTGTTTAAGTAAATTTATTAATGTTTTAAATTGAGTTTTATATAAATTTTTGTGCATAATTTGCTGTTTGTATAGTAAAGCCAATAGCCACTGTGTTTCAACTGTAAACTAGATAAGTATTTTTTTAGTTCGTAATAACTCTGAAATCATTAGGCTTGTAAGTTATAATTGTTCTTTGTATATTTCTGTATTTTGTGTATTTTCATCTGAAGATTATAAGTTAATTTGCTCTGAAAACTGGATTTCTCATTCATAGGCAATAGATCCATTCACAGTTCATCAAGTATCTATTTTATTGGAGCCGACAACTTTCCTTAGTGTGATAGGTGTTATATGCTATTCCAACCGTTTAAAGGAAAAATTGGTAGCACGGCAAATGGTACCCCTGGTGGGACAGAATTACAAAATAAATATGTTCCAAATAGTACACTATGAAATCCCTGGTTATAGAAATTATTAGTGGATAGATATCTTGATAGGTTATGAATGGTTTGTTGCTGAGTGGGAGGTCGGTTCAAGAGAGATCAAGTTTTAATGAATCAGTGCATATTACAAAATGGCATACAATATGAAAAATATTAAAATTGATGATGAGTTAATAGCTGCCTTAACACAACTGTTTGATAAGCAAGATGCTAGGTTAGACCAAATGTTTAAAAATCAAAATGCTAAGATTGATAATTTGAAACAAAATCAAAGTGCTAGGTTTGATGAGATGAAGCAAGAATTTGCTAGCATTAGACTAGAGCAGTTAGTATAAACCTTCTATTGAAAAATGCAAATGAAACAGTGAAAGATAATCATGAAGATGAAAACAAATTGAAGCAGGATGATAGTAGTGTTAGTTACAAGATCAACTCATTCAAGTTCTGACAATATAGGCCTAGTTACTGTTGTTGAAAAAGTCAACCATAGTGAAAGTGTAGAATTGAGTAAAGAAGTAGGTAGGGAGTTGTCTTCATTGAAAGTCAACTATCAAGAAAGTACTATTGCTACATTGAAGGTTAGGAAAACAGTAAACAAATCGAATGTTTCTATGGATCAGATTACTACATCGAAAGTTAGGAAAACAGTAAATAAAATGAATGATTACATGAGACAGGTTTCTGTGGAGGTTAGGAACAATGTGAACAAAATGAATGTTGCTTTGAGTCAAGTTGATGAGTTCAACTTTCAACTGAGAATTGAAAAGGTGTATGCAATGCATTCTCAAGTGAGCATGATTGACTTTTGTGAGCAAAATTTGCTTTGTTAAAACAAATGAACCTATGAATAAAATCATGCTATTGAAGAAAACAAAACACAAAGTCACCATTGATGTGTTAGTATTCAAAGGTTGTTTCAAGTTGCTTATTTACAAGATGATGACAGTGAGTCACATGATGAAAGGGTATTCTTCCAACACACAATGATTAGGAATCCTGTGTCATGCCGGGATTCAGAATAGCAATGACCGTAAATACTACGTATGGTAAGAGTCCATAATTGTATCTTTTTTCTTTCCTGTAGCCTATTTTCTTGGCCCTTAATCTTTTCAATTTTCGATTCTTTCCTGTCTTTGTGTAATATTCAGTAAAATTCTTCTATGATGCATATCTTAACCAATCTTGTCCATAGTCATTTAAATTTGTATTTTTTCTGAAATAATATTAGAAGTTGAAATAGTAGCTTATTTTCCTAATCTTTAATTGTTGACAAAACTTAACTTTTCTAAAATCTATCCATTGTTGTGTAAATAATTGTTTGCTTGCGGTATATTTTTTCATCATGTATTACATATTTTAATCATGTCTATTTTTTTTTTTGGTGTCATATTAGGTAATTAGGTTTTTCAGAGCAATTTTGTCCCTTGTTCTCATCTTTCATTGCATATTGTGCCATAAGCCATTTGTAATTAGGTTATAGTTTTCTTCTGGGCTTTTAACCCATTTTGCATTTTATTTTTTCTTTGCTGTCCAATACTTTGGATTTTTGGTAGACAAGTAGGTGTGATTTTTTTTAGAGGTGTGGGCGTGAACCACATACGGCTGGACTCGATTATCTGACCTACTTGTTTGCGATATAAAAACCTTATGACTGCAACAACAAATGTTTGTAAAACCTTTTGCATACTTTTGTTTTTGTGGTCCGATACTAGAGTCTGCTATCACATTGCCTTACAGACATCTAGGAACTTTCCACCCAGTCACAATAGTCAACATATTTTTTTTCCTTCACCAGTTGTTTTTGTGGGAGTGATAGCTCACAATTATAACAAATTAGAGTCATACTTGGAATTTACAAAATTCCATAGTAGTATATTTTATTAAATATACTTCCTCATGAAAGTTCAGTACTGACATGTAGGATAGGCTCTAATTAATCTTTCTCTTCTTTGTATTGTTTTAGGGAATTTATTTACCCAGTTTTCTTTTTCTCTTGTTTGTATTTTTTAGGGAACTTATTTACCCAGTTTTCATCTTGATCATCTTTGTATCATAATCTTGAAATGTTTATACTTATTATACAGTCTTTAAATTTTAAATTATTTTAAAAAATAATTGGTTTAATTTAAAACGTTGTGTTATATTATCAATTGAAATGAGTTAAAGGCTAAAATTTTTCTAAAGTGTTTTGTAATTGATATTTTTTTTTAAATTTTCAAACTGTTTGTTCTATAAATTTTGATATGATTGATTATCGTTTGAAATGGATGCTGGAGTGTATGTAGAATTTTTAGTGGGGTTTGTTGATTAGAATTTTGCTGGTATGTGATTGTTTTTTTTGAGATGGAAACCCATTATTGCCTAAAGAAGGAATAACAGAGGTTATGACTTAGAGAGGCAGTAATGAGATAATATTTTTTGTGTTGATTACTTATGTTGATTGCCATAGATGCAAAAATAATTATTAATAATGTTGATTGCCATAGATGCAAAATGATGATTACTTATGAATATTGTTTGCCTTTGAAGCAGAATATTATTGATGTTTTGAATGGTTTCTTGTTTAATGTTTGATAGTAAAGTTTTGTCATGAAATGTAGTTTGTGTTTAGAACATTGAAGAGTCGAAATAAACTATAGTATCCAACAAACGATGATTAATAATATTAAATAATTTGCTTTTTATACAATTTTTGAACAAAATTAAAACTAAATAATTTTGAAACCCTGAATGATAAATCATAAATGTGAAATGAACATGCTATAAATGAAATGTTATATTAAATAATAATGAAATGCAAATATATTATGAAATGATTGAATAGAAGACCAAATGTCTGAAATTATTGAAATATGTATTGAAATTAAATTTTTGTTGTGTTGTTATGATGTTGTTTTTTACAATTTTGATAATGATACAGGGTGTTATGAAATTATATTTCTATTTTGAAGAATGGATTAAAATTTTGATATTTGAACAGTGAATAAATGAATGATTTTTTTTTTTAAATTTATCATTGATATGTCCATATTTTACAATTTATGTATTGCTGACTGTATAATAAGATGTTAACAAATTTCAATTTCATAAATACTTAAAATAATTTTTATGTGTATTAGATTGTATTGATAGCCTAATCAAGTTTTTCTTCTTAGTTTATAAGCATTTTAAGATAACAGGTACAGCACAGACATTAACATTGAAATAGTTATCATGTGAATCTCGAAATCAGTAACAAGTGAACGCCATGAAGAGTGTTAAGAACATTTGGGTGATTTTCAAACTAGTGTGACATAACTACGCCAATATCTACGCTGCAGCCTACACCAATAAATACGCCAATGTCAACACCAATAACTACGCCAAAATCTACGCCGATGCCTGTGCTGATGCCAACGCGAATATCAATGCCAATAGCTACGCCAATGCCAATAGCTGCGCCAATACTGATGCCAAAATCTGCGCCAATGCTGATGCCAAAATCTGCGCCAATGCTGATGCCAACAACAATGTCAACACCAATAACTATGCCAAAGCCTGCGCCAATGCTGATGCCAACAACAAAAATCAATGCCAATGCCTGCGCCAATGCCAATAGCTACGCCAATGCCAAAATCTGCGCCAATGCCAACAACAAAAATCAATGCCAATAGCTATGCCAAAAATCTGCGCCAATGCTGATGCCAACAACAAAAATCAATGCCGATGCCTGCGCAAATGCCAATAGCTACGCCAATGCCAAAAATCTGCGCCAATGCTGATGCCAACAACAAAAATCAATGCCAATAGCTACGCCAATGCCAATGCCAACAACAAAAATCAATGCCAATAGCTACACCAATGCCTGCGCCAATGCTGATGCCAACACCAAAATCAACGCCGATGCCTGTGCTGATGTCAATAGCTACGCCGACACCAAAGCATACGCCAATAACAATGCCAACGCTTATTGCTGACTTTGTATCTCAAACTTCAACACTACTACATTACCTGGAGGTAATTGCCATCCATGTTCACATTCACAACTTTGAATTCAGAAGAACAGTCACAGTATCATGAAAGAATTGATTCAAAAAATCCTCTCCTAAATTATTCCTGTATGCAGAACTCTAAACCTTGAAAACTGAAAATATCAAAAAACCAAACCTTACCTAAATTAATCCTCACCTAAATTAATCCTGTATGCAGCGTCTATCTCTTTTCCAAAAAAAAATGAATTACATTGTCATTTCAAGCCTGAAATGTACATTGTATAATTACAAATATGATACAAAAGTTATGTGACTCTGTATTGAATTTGGAATGCAGCCGTATACTACAAACATGAAGGAATGCTAACTGAGATGTCACCGGTATCAAGTTTGGAATGCAGCCGTCTACTACAAACATGAAGCAATGCTAACTGAGATGTCACCTGTATCGAGTTTGGTATGCAGCAGTCGACTACAAGTATCAGCCCAACACTACGTGCATCCAGATCAGCCCAACACTTAACGTCATCACATTGGAGTCACACTTAACTGAAAATCATACTGAGTGCCTTAACGGACTGTTTTACAAAATGTGCATCAATAAAATCAACCGCGTCAATAGTGAAAGAAATGAACATTTTTTGATTTATTGAAATTTTATGTGAAAATTAAATGTAACAATTCATCAATTCATTTAAATAATAAATAATAATAATAAATTTTTCATTCAACATACTAAATTTTTTTTTATGCAATAAAAATTAAATTTTCTATCTATTAAATTTATGTGCAATTTCAAAAAACTATTCTTTACATATTAAACTTTCTGTTGAGATATTTTTCTTTAAATTATAAAGCTAAATCAAAAGTAATATTGATATTCTATATTTTGAGATATTGTTTGGAAACATATAACAAACGCTATTGATGAATTTTTATAATAATTTTCAATATTTTTGGATGACATGTAATGTTTTTCTAGAAAAAATTGTTACTGTTCTCGAATTTAAATTCAACAATTTTCATTAGGGTCAATGTAAATTTTTTCTTTAAATTTTCAAACAGTAAAATTTTTTTTATGTCAAGAGGGGGGTATTTGTAATATTACATTTTTCTTCTCACATTGGAATCGAATCTTCAATTCGAGATCTATGGAACTTTATAGTAAATGTCAGAGTTATCAATAGACGGACAAATTTTTTGACGGAGAATTTATTATCGTAAATGTTTGTTGCATTGTTCCATAATGTCACCGAGGTAGGGTTAACAAATTACTAAATAAATCGTTTATTTGAATAGAATATATGTATAAAAATTTAAAATAACATTTTCAAATAAAGTTTTATGAGAACAGATGTAGAATGTGAATTCTAAACTTATAAGTTATAATTTTGTGTTGACGTGTCTGTAAAGATCGATATTGAACAGGGCGTTGTCTTTCGTGACTGGCAACTTGTGTCTTTTTCCTGTTGGACCTTCTTCTGAATATATGGCTGGCTGTTGCTTGTATAATTTTGTGCTCTGAATTATTGTCTGTTTAAGTAAATTTATTAATGTTTTAAATTGAGTTTTATATAAATTTTGTGCATAATTTGCTGTTTGTATAGTAAAGCCAATAGCCACTGTGTTTCAACTGTAAACTAGATAAGTATTTTTTTAGTTCGTAATAACTCAGGCCTTTTCCCAAGTTATAATAGTAAATTTAATACGCAATAGACTAGAGCCATTATTGTAAGTGAGTTAGCGAAATAAATTATTTTCTCTCTCTATTATGAACGGCCATGACTTCGAGTTTCCCATGATAGATATTTAAAAATTGTGGCTCCGAGTCGTCGAGGAATGTAGATTATGGAATTATCTCTAAAACTTAGCCTTCTTGTCGCGACATAAAATGCGATAAGTTGGAAAACAGCAAGCATTGAAATTATAACAAATTACCGATTTTGCAGTTACTATTTGGTCCAAAGGCTGTAGAAGCCACGCGACGATTGGTCAAATTGATTCCATTCGCCCAATAGGAGACCTGTTTCTAAATACAGTAGTGGGGATTCCCCAGTTGAGAGACCAGATTACGTTCCGGAGGACACTTTGCTAGGAGCACTACGAGAGTAAAGATGTAGTCATTATGTTTCGCCCTTTTTGGGCAGGTTTATAAGTTTAGATCATTAGTTAATGTTAATGTAGGAGGTAGTTTTATTTTTTATTAAAGTTTAAATTTTCTAGTAGTGCCATGTCCTGAAAGGTTTAATTGTGTTTCTTCTTCATGTACGAATAATTGTTTCTTCAAATAACCGCTAAGGTACGTAAAATAAGGTTAAAATATAATTTAGGGAAATTAATTAATTGAAACTTCAATCAAAAGATTTTATCAACAAAGCCTGTTATTTTTCAATTTGATAATATTGATTGAGAATAATCCTTCTGATTTTATTAGTGATGGAAGATAATAATAAATTTTTTTTCTACAGAAGTATAGAAAGTTTTCAGTTACGTTACATTTGAGTTATTGTTCCTGGAGATATATTATCGTAGAGTATTGCTGAAAGTCAGGAAGATAGCCTTTAAATTGAAATGAAACTTTTAAGAATTGTTCATATTGAGTTTATGACATTTTTTAATTTATATTTTTCAGACTCTGTTTTCTTATGTCATTAAGGCTTTTGAATGATTTAGTAAATTTTTTATGATAGAAATCTTAATAGATGAAGAAGAAAGTTTTCTTCTCCAGGAAATTAATATTAATGAATGTTCAAATTTTAATACAATTTAAATTATTTTCTATGTGTCTACTAATTTTATTTAATTAAAGGTGAATCTTATAAGGCAAACATTATCTTTCTTAAAGTGAAATTTTCAATATTTTTTTTCTTTTATTGTGTTATAAAGTGTCTTGTTTTATTAGGTGATAAATTCATAATTTCAGTTGATACTAGTTTTTGGACTTGTATTTGTAGGTAAATCAAATCATAAACTCTGGAATGTTCATTTTTAATTAAGGTTCTGAGCAGTTTTGGGCGAATGCCCGTTATTTACACTTGGATTGCGTCCTAAAGTTCATAAATAATAAATAAAATAAATGTTGGCTAGCGCACAAGTTTCCAACAATACTAGCCGAGCTACTATATGAAAAATTATATTTGATTTTGCAAACCAAACGAAAAATATCATAAAAGTTAACATCATAATTAATGAAGTATTCATTTTTCTAAAAGCATTATATTAATTTATTACGAGTGTTTTCATAAAGTTGCATTGTAGATTAATGACACTCTGGCAAGTAAATTTGTTTTAAATCTGTTAAATTTTGAGAAGGAAATCAGAACGTCAAGATAAAATCTAAATTAAATAACAGAATAAACTCCTGTTTTAGCTTTTGATGAATTGTAGGAAGAGTTAGAAATTAATGCTGTAATACATTTATTTACAGCGGTTCATGTGTGTCCCCAAACCAACTTCTTGTACTACCACCCCTTTGGTTCCGCAACTTTATGTAAAACCGCTCCAAGACACCCGTTCAGACGACAGGTCTAGGGACGTAAGAGGACGTCGCCGTCAAGCCAAATTCAACCGGTAAAAGCTCACCGCCAAAAACAAGGTACTGTAACCCCGACAATAAAGCAACGTACAAACCAACGAAAGTGCAGTGTAGTGAAACAAAGGTTCATTCGAGAATGTCAATAAAAAGTGGGGATTCAAAATTATTATGAAATGGGTTATATGGGTTACTATCGACGAAATTTGGGTTCAACGGGTTTTTTTCTTTCTTGAGTAATTTCATGTTGAAATTGATTGGTTATTTTATGACTGATCTTGTTTGGTTTTGTGACGTATTGCTATCTAAACGGGGATAGTAATGCGCCCCCGAATCAGATGAAGAATGTCAACAAAGTAACATGATATTGTTGTTTCTGTTGTTCGATTTTAGCTGCCAATGTTTATTGAAGCTGTTTGTATTTTTCTATTATTTCAAATTGTAGTGTTATTCTATAGTATAAACCTATTAAATCAGGCATGGCAAGATTAATTGAAGTTTTCTTGACTCTAGCCCGTTCACCTGCATGAATTAGGTATAGACTCAGGTATTTTCTAGATGTGTCGGCCTATTTCTAAATTCTAAATTTTATTCTAAATTATCTTCTTTGGCACATATCGTAAATAATTGTGTTGCATTCCATGGTATCACCAAAACAGAGAAACAGAATTAATAGATTATTTAAATATAGATGATATATAAATTTAAAATAACAGTTTCGAAATAAAGTTTTATTGAGAACAAATGTAAAATGTAAATTCTAAACTTGTAATTTATAATTTTTTGGAATTTAATAACGGTGACATGTGCATAACGTCGTCACTGGTTTGAGGTGTGTCTACAAGGCTTTGCTCTGTACTTTGTGTTTTTCCTTCTCTCTAAAAAATGGTGGCTGGCTATGTGTTCTGGATTTGTGTTCTCTGAATATTTTTCTGTTTAAGTGAATTTTTAATGTTTTAAATTGAGTTTTGAACAGTTTTATGGTGTTCTAATTTTGTATAAAATCGTTTTGTGTATACAAGCCTATAGCCATTGTTTTCAACTATATAACTGGATAAGTATTTTAGCTTGTAATGATGCTAGGATGTTTAAGTGTGTAAGGTATTATTTTTTTAGATTTGTGTTGTATATTGCCAATATTCTTCTGAAGATTATAAGTTGGTTTGCTCTGTAAACTGGATTTCTCATTTGAGTATTTTTATCATATGTTAGGACAATCCAGTCGGGGGTCCAGACTAGACGTCTGGCTAAACGGATATGGCGAGCGAAGCGAGCCTGACGGCTAGTAATATAATATTCCCAGGATTGAAGTAGCAGTGCCCAATCAATTTTTCCGCGATAAATGCATTTAAATCTTCAACTTGGTGCCAACCTAACAAAGTCAACACAACTTAATGCCAACCTGACAAAATTATTAATTTAGTTGCCAGTTAACAACTGTTTCGAAGAGGTACTCTATCTAGATTATAGTTCTATAGTGACATATGATATGGAAAATTCAATTATAATTATTAAGAGATTGGGAGAAAAAGAATATACATGCTAAAAGACGAACTTTGAACCCTTAAAAACAACCCTTAGAGTTGAAATATCGCCAAAAGATTTCATAGTGCGCCTCTAAAGGGCCAACTGAACATACCTACCAAATTTGAACGTTTTTGGTTTGGTAGATTTTCAGTTCTACGAGTGAGTGAGTGAGTCAGTCAGTGAGTGAGTGAGTGCCATTTCGCTTATATATATATATATAACTTATAATACAGGTGATGAACGTATGTGTTTGTCAAGTTCTGTTCAATCTAATAGAATCTATAAGAACGGAAAAATGAACATTTTGTTAATTAGTTTGGTGTAAACGCAGCTTTATGACGGTATTATGAATAATTATGTGATTAAACTTCAGCCAAGTTCAGGTTGGTTGCTTAGCAACAGATCGGAACTATTGAAGTGTTGGGTTGCTGAGGTCCACATTATAATAGCAGTCGTGGAGAAAGATATGAGGACAGCGTTGCCGATTCTCTGCCTTGCTGATACTGGCATATGTAGGCTATTCAAATAATCATATCAGGCTAGGCGCACACCAGTTAATCAACACAAGACAAGACATGATCAGACAGGCTTAGTCACAATACTTCACATAGCTGCTTGTGACGCAACTCACACTAATTAGTCATTGCAATTAGACCATGTCTTGATAAGCAACAATGTGAAGTATTGTGACTAAACGTGTCTGATCATGTCTTGTCTTGTGTTGATTAACTGGTGTGCACCTAGCCTTACTGTTCATTCTTGTTTGAAATAATCAATTATATTTTATGCGTTAAGAAATTAGGCTATATTTTTCAATGATTTGAATTTTCATGATAATTAATATTGGATATTTTGTTAATTATTTATATTTCTAAATTGTTAAAAAGAGATCTGGAAACGTTGAGGAGCTAGAAAAGAATAGAGCTCTATACTTTGTTGAACGATAGTCAAGGATAGCAATACCAGTTTCAATCAAATACCGCCATTATAACGTGGACCTCACTTTAAGCACCAAACTGAACATGGATGAAGTTCATTAATAATATAGTGAGGTCCACGCTATAATGGCAGGGTTTGATTAGCAATGGTATTGCTATCTTTGTCTATAATTCAACAAAGCGGCTCTCTCTCGCTTCGCTCTGTTGCCAGATCGTCTTTTAACAATGTAGAATTAATAATTAATTAGTAGTTCTGTGAACAGTAGACCTCACGCAGTATTCTCATCCACAAGTACCTGATTGAAACTAAACTAGACCTTATGGAAATACAGCGTTAGACTGGCTCCTCCACACATCTGTGTAATCACTTGTCAGCTGATTTATGATGAATAATTCTATAGTCTGATTTTTACTCTAATATTGGCGTATGAAGGAGGCTCCTTTTTCCTTTTATATTATCCTTGAAATGCAAAATTTTCAAAAACCTTGTAAATACATCGACGCACAATTTAAAAAGGAACATATCTGTCAACTTTCATGAAAATCTATTACCGCGTTTCGCCGTAAATGCGCAACATATAAACATTTAAATATTAAGAGAAATGCCAAACCGTCGACTTGAATCTTAGACCTCACTTCGCTCGGTCAATGAAACAATGTGGATTGATGAACATTGATAATATTTTCTTGATAATATCCTACAAAGTTTAGTTGACTATTGTATTTATCATTGGTTGTTGATATGTTGAAAGTTAATTGATGTATTATGTCTGATACAGTGAGCAGAGTGAGAGAGAACGAATCAGGAGCTGCTTGTCTCCGGAATGATTGAGCGAGCGATGCGAGTTCTCACTTCCTGTTGCAGTCACCACTCATTTGGATTGAGAGGTGAGTGAACTTTACAATTTTTGTAGATATCCCTTTAAGGGTGGCCATTCACGACACGACAAGTGTGTTGAGCATGTGTGTGCACACATG
>NC_052505.1:915470-963286 GCF_014356525.2 Nilaparvata lugens
GCTCATCTTCGCTGTTGCGCGGGGCAGGAGAAGACGGCGGAGCGGCGGGAGGCGGCAGATCCGAGACAGCGGAAGAGGTCGAGTCGGAGACGGCGGTAGTCTGCCGCTCATCTTCGCTGGTGCGCGGTGCGGGCGAAGACGGCGGAGCGGCGGGAGGCGACAGATCGGAGGCAGCCGGAGGCGGCGTGTCGGAGGCGGCAGAAGGCGAAGGCGGCAGATAGGTGGGGCGGCCGCCATAGTCGTGATGGCGGGGCATGCTGCTGTAGGCTCTCATCTCAGGAGAGTTACGCAGCGCCGCCCACGGTGAAGGCATCGATGATGCATCTACTGCTTTACAAATTCAACATTTTAATTATTCCAATCGACAATATTTACAATTATCTATACCAGAATAAAGGAAAGAACTGATTCTGGTATAGATAATTGTAAATATTGTCGATTGGAATAATTAAAATGTTGAATTTGTAAAGCAGTAGATGCATCATCGATGCCTTCACCGTGGGCGGCGCTGCGTAACTCTCCTGAGATGAGAGCCTACAGCAGCATGCCCCGCCATCACGACTATGGCGGCCGCCCCACCTATCTGCCGCCTTCGCCTTCTGCCGCCTCCGACACGCCGCCTCCGGCTGCCTCCGATCTGTCGCCTCCCGCCGCTCCGCCGTCTTCGCCCGCACCGCGCACCAGCGAAGATGAGCGGCAGACTACCGCCGTCTCCGACTCGACCTCTTCCGCTGTCTCGGATCTGCCGCCTCCCGCCGCTCCGCCGTCTTCTCCCGCCCCGCGCACCAGCGAAGATGAGCGGAAGACTAACGGCAGGCAGCAGGCGGAAGCAACTGATAGACAACACACAGTCAACGCTGGTTAGTATCTCTTCTCATTTTTCTCTTCAGAAATAAGTCATTACTGTATGCAAATGACCTTGAGAGAGTGGTCACGTCTGCATAAAAGAGCACCGGACAGAACAAGCGTTAATTGAAACTGTTCAATTAACTATTCTATTTCTTCATAGAATACAGAAACTAAAGGATAACTCAATCAATATTAAAAAAATAAGTAACGGATAACTTGTTCGTGAATAACTGAATTTAAGATTTAGCAATAATAATTATTGTGATTGGTTATTGGTGACTCTTTTTTCTTATAAGAGTTGCCTTTTGCATATGAAGCCTTTTTTCAGGCTTTTTGCACTGGCGGCGGATGACTCGACAGGGCAGAAAGTTCTCAGATTGGCTGATTATCAGCTGATTGGGTTAGTGTTCAGGAATCAGCTCTCCGATTGGTTTCTTATCTGCTGATTGGGTTGGCGTTCGTGAATCAGCCGATACTCAGCTAATCGGAGAGCTTCCTGCCCTGCCGTCAGTGCAAAAACGCTTTATTTGGCTTGGCCCTAACTTAATTACGCCCAGATATGACATGTACAAGCATTATGGATAGATATGAACGAGCGAGGGGTAAGGAATCTAGGCATTTGATTGTTTAATTTTCTACCAGCTCGCTTCATTTAGGCCAATGTTCCTATAGAGGAACCCTATTATATTAAGTGAGCAATTTCTGTATTTTTATATCTGGTTATTGTGTTCAACGGATCTCGAAAATGGCTCTTAACGATTTTCACGAAATTTGGAACATAGTAGGTTTATGATATAAAAATTCGATTGCACTAGGTCTCATCCTTGGGAAAACTCGGTGAACGACATTAAAAGGATAATTCATCCTTGGCTGAAAATTATAATATTCTTGATTGAAACATAAATTTAAAATAGTTGGGAAATATTTTTATCATATGGTAAGATCATCACAGAACTGCATAGATTATCATAATATGTGATACAAATTCAAACGTGAACTTGGTTCATTAATATAAGTGAGTTTTTGATCTTGGAGAAAACAACTAACAGTTTTAAGAGTAAATTATGATTCAACTGTGATATTGTGATTCAACTGAATCAACTAGAACAGGTGACAGCAGATACTTGTGGATGAGAAAACTGCGTGAGGTCTACTTTTCACAGAACTACTAGTAAATACATCATCATAAACTCGATACCTCTGTGAGTAATTAATGTAAAATTACTCACAGAGGTATCGAGTTATGATGATGTATTTACTAGTAGTTCTGTGAAAAGTAGACCTCACGCAGTTTTCTCATCCACAAGTATCTGCTGTCACCTGTTCTAGTTGATTCAGTTGAATCACAATATCACAGTTGAATCATAATTTACTCTTAAAAACTGTTAGTTGTTTTCTCCAAGATCAAAAACTCACTTATATTAATGAACCAAGTTCACGTTTGAATTTGTATCACATATTATGATAATCTATGCAGTTCTGTGATGATCTTACCATATGATAAAATATTTCCCAACTATTTTAAAATGTTGAATTTGTAAAGCAGTAGATGCATCATCGATGCCTTCACCGTGGGCGGCGCTGCGTAACTCTCCTGAGATGAGAGCCTACAGCAGCATGCCCCGCCATCACGACTATGGCGGCCGCCCCACCTATCTGCCGCCTTCGCCTTCTGCCGCCTCCGACACGCCGCCTCCGGCTGCCTCCGATCTGTCGCCTCCCGCCGCTCCGCCGTCTTCGCCCGCACCGCGCACCAGCGAAGATGAGCGGCAGACTACCGCCGTCTCCGACTCGACCTCTTCCGCTGTCTCGGATCTGCCGCCTCCCGCCGCTCCGCCGTCTTCTCCTGCCCCGCGCAACAGCGAAGATGAGCGGAAGACTAACGGCAGGCAGCAGACGGAAGCGACTGATAGACAACACACAGTCAACGCTGGTTAGTATCTCTTCTCATTTTTCTCTTCAGAAATAAGTCATTACTGTATGCAAATGACCTTGAGAGAGTGGTCACGTCTGCATAAAAGAGCACCGGACAGAACAAGCGTTAATTGAAACTGTTCAATTAACTATTCTATTTCTTCATAGAATACAGAAACTAAAGGATAACTCAATCAATATTAAAAAAATAAGTAACGGATAACTTGTTCGTGAATAACTGAATTTAAGATTTAGCAATAATAATTATTGTGATTGGTTATTGGTGACTCTTTTTTCTTATAAGAGTTGCCTTTTGCATATGAAGCCTTTTTTCAGGCTTTTTGCACTGGCGGCGGATGACTCGACAGGGCAGAAAGTTCTCAGATTGGCTGATTATCAGCTGATTGGGTTAGTGTTCAGGAATCAGCTCTCCGATTGGTTTCTTATCTGCTGATTGGGTTGGCGTTCGTGAATCAGCCGATACTCAGCTAATCGGAGAGCTTCCTGCCCTGCCGTCAGTGCAAAAACGCTTTATTTGGCTTGGCCCTAACTTAATTACGCCCAGATATGACATGTACAAGCATTATGGATAGATATGAACGAGCGAGGGGTAAGGAATCTAGGCATTTGATTGTTTAATTTTCTACCAGCTCGCTTCATTTAGGCCAATGTTCCTATAGAGGAACCCTATTATATTAAGTGAGCAATTTCTGTATTTTTATATCTGGTTATTGTGTTCAACGGATCTCGAAAATGGCTCTTAACGATTTTCACGAAATTTGGAACATAGTAGGTTTATGATATAAAAATTCGATTGCACTAGGTCTCATCCTTGGGAAAACTCGGTGAACGACATTAAAAGGATAATTCATCCTTGGCTGAAAATTATAATATTCTTGATTGAAACATAAATTTTAAAATAGTTGGGAAATATTTTTATCATATGGTAAGATCATCACAGAACTGCATAGATTATCATAATATGTGATACAAATTCAAACGTGAACTTGGTTCATTAATATAAGTGAGTTTTTGATCTTGGAGAAAACAACTAACAGTTTTTAAGAGTAAATTATGATTCAACTGTGATATTGTGATTCAACTGAATCAACTAGAACAGGTGACAGCAGATACTTGTGGATGAGAAAACTGCGTGAGGTCTACTTTGCACAGAACTACTAGTAAATACATCATCATAAACTCGATACCTCTGTGAGTAATTTTACATTAATTACTCACAGAGGTATCGAGTTTATGATGATGTATTTACTAGTAGTTCTGTGAAAAGTAGACCTCACGCAGTTTTCTCATCCACAAGTATCTGCTGTCACCTGTTCTAGTTGATTCAGTTGAATCACAATATCACAGTTGAATCATAATTTACTCTTAAAACTGTTAGTTGTTTTCTCCAAGATCAAAAACTCACTTATATTAATGAACCAAGTTCACGTTTGAATTTGTATCACATATTATGATAATCTATGCAGTTCTGTGATGATCTTACCATATGATAAAAATATTTCCCAACTATTTTAAAATTTATGTTTCAATCAAGAATATTATAATTTTCAGCCAAGGATGAATTATCCTTTTAATGTCGTTCACCGAGTTTTCCCAAGGATGAGACCTAGTGCAATCGAATTTTTATATCATAAACCTACTATGTTCCAAATTTCGTGAAAATCGTTAAGAGCCATTTTCGAGATCCGTTGAACACAATAACCAGATATAAAATACAGAAATTGCTCACTTAATATAATAGGGTTCCTCTATAGGAACATTGGCCTAAATGAAGCGAGCTGGTAGAAATTAAACAATCAAATGCCTAGATTCCTTACCCCTCGCTCGTTCATATCTATCCATAATGCTTGTACATGTCATATCTGGGCGTAATTAAGTTAGGGCCAAGCCAAATAAAGCGTTTTTGCACTGACGGCAGGGCAGGAAGCTCTCCGATTAGCTGAGTATCGGCTGATTCACGAACGCCAACCCAATCAGCAGATAAGAAACCAATCGGAGAGCTGATTCCTGAACACTAACCCAATCAGCTGATAATCAGCCAATCTGAGAACTTTCTGCCCTGTCGAGTCATCCGCCGCCAGTGCAAAAGCCTGAAAAAAGGCTTCATATGCAAAAGGCAACTCTTATAAGAAAAAAGAGTCACCAATAACCAATCACAATAATTATTATTGCTAAATCTTAAATTCAGTTATTCACGAACAAGTTATCCGTTACTTATTTTTTTAATATTGATTGAGTTATCCTTTAGTTTCTGTATTCTATGAAGAAATAGAATAGTTAATTGAACAGTTTCAATTAACGCTTGTTCTGTCCGGTGCTCTTTTATGCAGACGTGACCACTCTCTCAAGGTCATTTGCATACAGTAATGACTTATTTCTAAAGAAAAAAATGAGAAGAGATACTAACCAGCGTTGACTGTGTGTTGTCTATCAGTCGCTTCCGTCTGCTGCCTGCCGTTAGTCTTCCGCTCATCTTCGCTGTTGCGCGGGGCGGGAGAAGACGGCGGAGCGGCGGGAGGCGGCAGATCCGAGACAGCGGAAGAGGTCGAGTCGGAGACGGCGGTAGTCTGCCGCTCATCTTCGCTGGTGCGCGGTGCGGGCGAAGACGGCGGAGCGGCGGGAGGCGACAGATCGGAGGCAGCCGGAGGCGGCGTGTCGGAGGCGGCAGAAGGCGAAGGCGGCAGATAGGTGGGGCGGCCGCCATAGTCGTGATGGCGGGGCATGCTGCTGTAGGCTCTCATCTCAGGAGAGTTACGCAGCGCCGCCCACGGTGAAGGCATCGATGATGCATCTTTGTTTTCCCAATTCAAACAAATACCTAAAATACTCGTTTCACTGCGAATTCTTGTCTGATAGAATATAAAATATTAACTGAAGAATATAAATTATTACTTATTTTATTGTGATCTATTCATGTTTTTCTTATGAAATTCAATGATAGGCCTACAGCATGAAGACTATGTCCATTTCATTTGTACTGGTGGCAAAATTTTACATTAAAAATAATTATTTGATAAAATCCAAGTTCAGTTGTAATGAAAACAAATTCCTTCAAAAAATAATTATTGATAGTTGAGGGAAAAAATTAAGAACAAAAAAATTGGGAAGCATCGGGATTCGAACCGAGGAACCATCGCTCCGCAATCTAGCGTTTTACCGGTGAGCTACACTGAAGTTCGAAAATGATAGTCTTGTAACATCATTATAACTCATAAAAAACACACTTTGGGCTGCAACAATGTAGCCTATGGTACATAGCATATGTACGCCTATGTGTAGCCTATGTACGGTAGCATGAAATTTGACACATTTATTCTGAAAATCTAGAAGGAAAATTGAAATTTGGGCTTCCAGGTGCACGAGATTGATATTTTTAGAATCTATGTGCAAAATTTGGAGATCTAAATCATTCCCGTTTTTCCGGTATGCAATCCACAAGTTGACATGTTTTGATGCAAACAAACGAACACACGAACAAACACAACCCTACTCTCTCTTATTATTATATAGATGAAGAACCATGTAGTCATTGTAGACCATTGTTTATTGAGAATAAAATTCTGACTCTACCTTCTATGTATGTCCTGGAATGTCTGTGTTATGTCAAAAATAACCTGGATAAATTTAGCCTCAACTCTGATAGGCATACATACAATACAAGAGGGGCAAGTAGTGTAGGTGTCGAATGGTGCTCTTCCAGCGCATCATTGAGAAGTTTCAGGGCCCAATCTCTCAGATTTTATAATGCCCTTCCGTCATTGGTAAGAGACCTAGATGCCACCCAATATAAAGATAGAGTTAGGAAAGGCCTAATAAGAGGTGGACTTTACAAGGTACCTGAATTTTATAAAATTTCACAATCTATGTAAATCTGTTACTATTGTTTATGATCTAGGCTGTGTAAACTTAGTTTGTAATCTTGTCTAAGAAGTAAATTTTCGATGTAATTGTGTTTTAGCTGTGTAGACTTTTGTATTGTTGATTGTATACTTTTGACAATGACCAATGTTTATTGTAAATCAAATGGTAATAAATATATTATTTATTAATGGCATAGTATGGGTCGTCTGCCAACATTCGTTCCAGGGCAATACCCTCTCCTGTTGACGAGTACTGGCTGTTCGAAAAACATGCGTTTCCTCTGCACAACTCTGTATAACTGTTTAAAATTGAGTCATTCTTTTTGAAACGCACGGTATTTTTATTCAACACAGTACAGTAGTGGTGTATATTTCTTGTATCTTGTACTTTGCCGTGCAATTACAATTTTATAAGGTTTTAGATATTGAATGTGCAGTGATTTTTGTGCTTTTTCCATGCAAGATGCAATTGAAATTTGATTGTTTTTCATTTGACTTTGTGTCAGGATCATTGGTTGATAAAGTGGTGAGAGGTCCGAGCTCGGACCAGGAGAGCGGCGGCGACCTGTCGTCGGTCGGCAGCAGTCCGATGATCGAGAAGCGGTCGTCTGCGGCTCTGTCGTCGCCCGTGATTCGCAAGGTGGCTCTCAGGCGCAGACGGGTCGATGCCGCCAATCTACCGCCAGGTAATTGCCACAAGCTATCGGGGTTATCAACGGGATAAGGTGATGGATTTTCAAGTGATGTCGTCGTTTTCAGGATATAAATTATTTTCATCATGTTCTAACACTGGAATGATGACTTGCAGACTATAACTATAGTGAGGTCCACGTTATAATGGCACTGGAGAAAGATGGAAGAAAAACGTTGCCGAACCTGTGTCTTGTCTATGCCTTCTATAGACTGTAGCTAATACAGGTTTATTGATGTAATATTCACTGTACATTATTGTTTAAAATAGTAAATTATACTTTATTAAGACTGTGCAAAGGCTAAAAATAAATTTTCTACTTGTCATATTTTTTAAAGTTTTTTGATTTTTCTATCATCAAATTATCGAAATAAAAAAGTTTTCTCAGAAAAAAAATTTTTTTCGATCATTGCTTTTCGAGATATGAGCGCCTAAGTTCAAATTTTTGGGACAGAACATTTCAAATTCGGTAAGAGATAAATCCATGAGGTTCAGAGGATAAATTCTTCATGGTATTGTTAATTCAATGAAACAAAAATGTTTTGAAAATATTAATTTTTGAGAAAGTTATTAATTTACTAAAAATGACCAAAAAAGTTATCTTTGGTCATTTTTGGTAAATTGAATAACTTGATCAAAAATTAATATTTTCAGGAGATTTTTGTTTTATTCAATCATCAATACCATGAAGAATTCATCCACTAAATCTCATGGATTTATTTCTTACCGAATTTGAAATGTTCTGTCCCAAAAATTTGAGCTTTGAGCTCTCATATCTCAAAAATTAATAATCGGAAAACAATTTTTTCCTGAGAAAACTTTTCCATTTTGATAGCTTGATGATATACAAATCGAAAAACTATGAAAAATATCACCAGTAGAAAGTTTATTTTTAGCCTTTGCACAGCCTTAAGCAAGAAATTATATTTTTCAATAATTTCATAATGAACTTACTTAATTAAGATGAAATATTTTGTTAATTAATTATTTATTCTACATTGTTAAAATACGATCTGGCAACAGAGCAAAGCGAGAGAGAGATTGCGCTATCAGCTTTGTTGAATGAAAGATAATGATAGCAATACCATTGCTAATCAAACACTGCCATTATAACGTGGACCTCACGGTAATAGTTCTTTGGACAGTAGACCTCGCGCAGTTATGAACCACAGCCTCCTCTAGTACTGTCCATCAGAATAAATTCTGTCCTGTCGTGTCGGCGAGATATCGGTGTGAAAACGTCTAATGGTGATCAAAAATGTTGATCAGGTTGGCGTATCGACAATGCTAATCATTGATTGAGCGAAGTGAGGTCTAAGATTCAAGTCGTCAGTTTTGCATTCTCTTTATGTTTTTTATGTTGCGCATTTACGGCGAAACACTGCAATAGATTTTCATGAAATTTGACAGGTATGTTCTTTATCGAATTGCGCGTCGATGTATATGTAACGTTTTTGGAATTTTGCATTTTAAGGATAATATAAAAGGAAAAGGAGTTTCCTTCATTTGTCAATATTACCATAAAATCAGACTATTGAATTATTCTTGATAAATCAGCTGTCGAGTGGATTATTAATTGCATGCGTAATTGCATGCAATTAATAACTCATAGTGACATAGTATTATTTCTCTCGACCTTTCTCTGCTTTCAACTCATTTGACCAGTTGTTGACAGTATGTCTTGTAGGAAATTGGTTAGACAGACCGTCCTTATAAATACTACTAGTGAGGTTCTCGTTATAATGGCAGTGGAGAAAGATAGCAGAACAACGTTGCCGAACCTGTGACTTGTCAATGCCTTCTATAGACGGTTGCTGATACAGGTTTATTGATGTAATATTAACTGTTCATTCTCGTTTAAAATAATCAATTATATATTTATTAAGCATGAAATTATATTTTCAATAATTGCATAATGAACTTACTTAATTAAAATGAAATATTTTGTTAATTTATTATTTATTCTACATTGTTAAAAGACGATCTGGCAACAGAGCAAAGCGAGAAAGAGATTGCGCTATCAGATTTGTTGAATGAAAGACAATGATACCAATACCATTGCTAATCAAACACTGCCATTATAACGTGGACCTCACTATAGGTTGAACGCAGCTTGGCAAACACTCATGATATGTGCAGATACACATTATGTTTTTGCCAAGTTATGTTCAATCTAATAAATATAGTTTATAAGGATGGCAAAAATCGTCCAAAACTCGATGTATCTGTAAAGGTGACTTTCGCTCTTCTCCGCAACCGAACGTCACTCCAGCAGAGCGATTGATGATCGACCGGGGAGCAACAGTGGTTCGACCGGGGAACGCGAGAAGATCTAACATCTTCCGTAACGTTCATGATGGGTGCGTTGGCGGCGCGACTGTGGTTCGATGGAGGAACGAGGGCGGTATGAGGGCGGAGCGTACTTGGTGCGGGTTGGAAGCGCGTATATGTGTACGCAGCTTAACTGGTTCCAGGTGTTGGAATTTCGCAATTCCAGACTGACGTCTGTCTGTCTGCAGATATATGCTCGCGTCTACATTCTTCTCCGTCTGTTGCTGTGTACGTTGGCCTTAAAGAATGAGGATATCTTGTGCAAAACATTTTTCGGTATGGTGCTGTAAAACTTAATACATCATCCTTTTAAAAAGTAACGAACAATTCCTGTGTCATATTGGATTTTGTTCCCATTACTACACAACTATTGGTTTTGATGTCTGATTCATTCTGGTTTTATCAGGGCTTCCATAGTTACTATTTACTTACCTACTCCATGGCTCTGCAACCCATCTAGGCACTACCTCCTTAAACAAAGCCGTAGTGCATTCGTGTGACGTCAGCACAGGTAGGGCTCCTACACCAATAAAAATCGTTGATTTCAGCTGATCTATATCAGCTAGTGTTTTTATTGGGGTAGAGCCCTACCTTTACTGACGTCACATGAATGCACTATGGATTTGCTTACGAAGGTAGTGATCTAGGGCCTTGGCCTCCTCTAGAATGCCTCTCCACTCCTCTCTGTCGGCAGCCTTGCGTCTCCATCCCCTAACGCCTATTTTCCGAAGATCATCTTCTACATCATCCATCAGCGCTTCCGTGGACGTCCTTCCAGCCTCTTCCAACTGGGTTCTCTATGAAGACCTTGAATTGCTCATGACTCTATGAACGGCTCTTGAATCGCTCATTCTTTGTGCATCACCTAACCAGCTCAAGCGTCTCACTTTGATCTCATGTACAATAAGGGTACCGTCCTCTGGAACTGTATTCAACCGATCCGTTCGGACCGTTGGATCGGTCGAATCTGCCGGCCGTCAACTCGGCCACCTTATTCGGCTATTGGAACCGTTTTCGTCAGTCTAGTTGAGTAGTTGGCTGGTTGCCAGAAAGTGAAGTGGCAAGCTAGTTAGTGGGGAAAGTCATTCTTCTGTGTATGTTTTCTCTCAAAGATAATAAAAAAGATTTATAAAACATAACAAGTTCAAAAAAACAAAACAGACAAGACTGTGAAACAATTTTGAGGTTAGGATGATGTTGTCTCAGCTCGACTTCGGACGGATAGAGCCGGAAAATCTCATTCAATTCGGATCGAAAACTTGATCGGCCGGAGACGGCCGTGCACATACGTCCGTGAACCTGCTGCAATAGACGAGCTTCTGTGGCCAATCATCTCATATTTGCCACCTGTGATTAACAACCTGTTTTCAACTTGCATTAGTTGTTTATTCATTAGCTTCTGTGCCAATCATCTGATATTTGCCACCTGTGATTAACAACCGGTTTTCAACTTGCATTAGTTTGTTTATTCATTTTATCAGTTTATTTTATATTTTCTCAGTTCAATTTTGTCATCTCTAAATTAAAACATCTAATCATTCATCCAGTTTTATTCAACCTATTTTATCATAGGAAATCCACAAATCATATTTCCTATACATCTATAGCTTTCTTTGTTGGGGGATCGTTCGGACGAGTTCGGTAGTTTGCGGCCGATGCTAGTTCGGACGAAATCGGTTCCAGTGGACGGCTCACCCAGGTGTCAGGCAGCCCTTGATGCGAACAAAGTCTCCATTCTCCATCAATACATACTGGACCGTATATTCTTGTCAAAATCTTTCGTTCCCAGATACTCAGTATGTTATTATTATTAAACGAAAATCAAAATTAAATGCTGTAATTCACCCCGAAGATTTGGATGGATTGTAATTCATGATATGAACAAATAAATGAATTTTACAGATGGAAATAAATTGGAAGTTGCATTTGTTCAAATGCTAATTAATGAATAATTATTATTAAACGAAAATTCCAATAAATGCTGTAATCACCCCAAAGACTTCTGCTACTGCAAATATTGACAACAGGGTAAACAGCTAGATGGAAATTCGATGAGCGCTACTATTCAAAAATAGGGAATGACAAATAATATTTGAATAGTAGCGCTCATCGAATTTCCATCTAGCTGTTTACCCTGTTGTCAATATTTGCAGTAGCAGAAGTCTTTGGGTGATTACAGCATTTAATTGGAATTTCGTTTATAATAATTATTCAAATATTATTTGTCATTCCCTATTTTTGAATAGTAGCGCTCATCGAATTTCCATCTAGCTGTTTACCCTGTTGTCAATATTTGCAGTTGCAGAAGTCTTCGAGGTGAATAATTACAGCATTTAATTTGGATTTTCTTTTAATAATAATAAATAATTCATTAGCATTTGAATGATTGCTTTATCTCAGTAATTCCATGTGTACACAGTAGGTCTTCATCTTTCTTTTTCAAAACCTAGGTTTCTGCCCCACAACTGGCTTTTAATTGCATGCGTAATTGCATGCAAAATAAACTCATAGTGACATAGTATTATTTCTCTCGACCTTTCTCTGCTTTCAACTCATTGACCAGTGTTGACAGTATGTCTTGTAGGAAATTGGTTAGACAGACCGTCCTTATAAATACTACTAGTGAGGTTCTCGTTATAATGGCAGTGGAGAAAGATAGCAGAAACAACGTTGCCGAACCTGTGACTTGTCAATGCCTTCTATAGACGGTTGCTGATACAGGTTTATTGATGTAATATTAACTGTTCATTCTCGTTTAAAAAATCAATTATATATTATTAAGCATGAAATATATTTTCAATAATTGCATAATGAACTTACTTAATTAAAATGAAATATTTTGTTAATTTATTATTTATTCTACATTGTTAAAAGACGATCTGGCAACAGAGCAAGCGAGAAAGAGATGCGCTATCAGATTTGTTGAATGAAAGACACTGATACCAATACCATTGCTAATCAAACACTGCCATTATAACTTGGACCTCACTATAGGTTGAACGCAGCTTGGCAAACACTCATGATATGTGCAGATACACATATGTTTTTGCCAAGTTATGTTCAATTTAATAAATATAGTTTATAAGGATGGCAAAAATCGTCCAAAACTCGATGTATCTGTAAAGGGACTTTCGCTCTTCTCCGCAACCGAACGTCACTCCAGCAGAGCGATTGATGATCGACCGGGGAGCAACAGTGGTTCGACCGGGGAACGCGAGAAGATCTAACATCTTCCGTAACGTTCATGATGGGTGCGTTGGCGGCGCGACTGTGGTTCGATGGAGGAACGAGGGCGGTATGAGGGCGGAGCGTACTTGGTGCGGTTGGAAGCGCGTATATGTGTACGCAGCTTACTGGTTCCAGGTGTTGGAATTTCGCAATTCCAGACTGACGTCTGTCTGTCTGCAGATATATGCTCGCGTCTACATTCTTCTCCGTCTGTTGCGTGTACGTTGGCCTTAAAGAATGAGGATATTGTGTGCAAAACATTTTTCGGTATGGTGCTGTGTAAACTTAATACATCATCCTTTAAAAAGTAACGAACAATTCCTGTGTCATATGGATTTTGTTCCCATTACTACACAACTATTGGTTTTGATGTCTGATTCATTCTGGTTATCAGGGCTTCCATAGTTACTATTTACTTACCTACTCCATGGCTCGCAACCCATCTAGGCACTACCTCCTAAACAAAGCCGTAGGCATTCGTGTGACGTCAGCACAGGTAGGGCTCTACACCAATAAAAATTCGTTGATTTCAGCTGATCTATATCAGCTAGTGTTTTTATTGGGGTAGAGCCCTACCTTTATGACGTCACATGAATGCACTATGGATTGGCTTACGAAGGTAGTGATCTAGGGCCTTGGCCTCCTCTAGAATGCCTCTCCACTCCTCTCTGTCGGCAGCCTTGCGTCTCCATCCCCAACGCCTATTTTCCGAAGATCATCTTCTACAGATATAGTTCTATATTAACATATGGTATGGCCATTTTTCAATTATAATTAAGAGAATAAGAAGAATATACATGCTAAAAGACGAACTTTAAATCTTAAAACCACCCTTAGAGTTAAAATATTGCCAAAAGATTTCTTAGTGCGCCTCTAAAGGGCCAATGAAACATACCTACCAAATTTGAACGTTTTTGGTCCGGTAGATTTTTAGTTCTGCGAGTGAGCGAGTGAGTGAGTGAGTGAATCAGTCAGTCAGTGAGTGAGTGCCATTTCGCTTTTATATATATAGATTCGCATCGGATTTATTCAATCTTGAAAATACGATAAATGAGTACTCTGTATTGTTATAGCAAAGAATAGCAATATAGATTATAGTATATTTAGAAAAAGTATAGGTTATAGTATAGAAAGAGGTTGGTTATTCTAAGGTACCTAATTGTAAATATTATCTTGTTTGAAGTTCAGTACTATTCCTATCAGGTATGCTTTGATAAAATATGTAATTAATCCCTCTTTTAATAAATATTAGTTCTTAGTTGATTAAATATGACTATTAGCTCTGATGATACTATCAATATAATAACCCTTTATCTTTTTCTTTACAACCAGCCGTCTTTTGGATGCAGTGAGTATTATTGAAAATATCTTATATTAATTTAATAATTAATAAAACTTTTCTTAATTCAATAAAATATCATTTATCACATGATAAAACAGAATACCGTACCTACTAAATTAATCATCAAGACTAACTATTAAACTCTTCTACGTTGTATAGTGCTTGAATATAAGAAGACTGTACAGTTCTTCAATGTGTTGTGTAGTTTTGCTCTCAAAAAGGTTGACATCTTTTCATAAAGCTGTAATCTGTTTTGCAGTATGTATAGTCTATTTTATTACTTTCCTTGCCTTTATTTTATTACCATAGGTAAGGAAAGTATTGCTTTCCGAAAAAAATTAAGGTACCCCAATTTCCAAATTTCTATACGCTTCAAGGTCCCCTGAGTCCAAAAAAAAAGGTTTTTGGGTATTGGTCTGTATGTGTGAGTGTGTGTGTATATGAGTGTATGTGCGTCTGTCTGGGAAATCTAATCTCCCAATTAACGGAATGACTTGAAATTTCGAACTTAAGGTCCTTACAGTATAAGGATCCGACACGAACAATTTCGATCAAATGCAATTCAAAATGGCGAAAATGTTGTCAAAAAAGGGGTTTTCGCGATTTTCTCAAAAACGGCTCCAACGTTTTTTTCAATTTTATACTTAAAAAAGTCATTGATAAGCTCTATCATCTGCCACCAGTCCCATATCTGTAAAAATTCCAGGAGCTCCGCCCCATCTATGCAAAGTTTGATTTTAGATTCCCAATTATCAGGCTTCAGATACAATTTAAATAAAAAATCTCGAGTGGAAAAGATTTAGCATGAAAATCTCTACAATTAATGTTCAGTAACATTTCCACCTAAAATTGAAAATAAGCTCGAAATTCGAGAAAATGTGATAATCTAATTGCAAACTGTTGGCAACTGTTGATTCTATTAAATGATTCACTATGAAGGGATAGCAGACCTCTGTGTCTCCAGCGTTATTGCCCTGTCACCAGCGGCTCAAATCTTGAATAGTAGACTTGAGATGCGCGTGAACACTAGCGTCAGGTGATCAATTTTCATAACGGCAAGGAAAGTTGTGTGAGTGCGCCACACCAGATTTTTTTTGGTAGCTGTTAGTTAAAATAATTCTGATGAATGAATCTTCGTTCACGTCTATTCTCTTGTACAGCAAGTAGATCAGATCACAGAATCACAGAAAAGAGAAACCACAAAACTACAAATTATAAAAAGTACTAGTTGTTCATTTCTTCTTGATCAGATTCAGTTGGTTATTTCCAGCCGTGATGCTCTGCTTAACAAGCCACCCATGCATTCTGTGATAATCAACCTGACCAACTTGAATCTCTTCCGCTCTACTGACCCATGGTCTTTAAATTCGCCATTAAATTTCCAAATAAAATACACGTAAATTATATACATTTTTCCTAACCAACTTAAATCTCATACAATCTCTTCTGCTCCACTGACTACTGTCTTTAAATTTGCCATTAAATTTCCAAATAAAATAATTTTATGAATTTTCCCTCACCAACTTTAAACTAATCCAATCTCTTCTGTTAAAATGACCCATGGTCTTCAAACTCGCCAAACTGTATTTGAATGATTGTATACTGTAAGCTGTAGCTTCTATTCCTTTTTAACCACATCTGTCCAAATATCGGGGCACCGAGCTTCGCTCATTATTTATTTATTGACTTTTGATAAACCGAACACAATTATTTAGAATGATTGGGGAAGTACTTACAGGCACAGCCCAAAACTGTTTCCCGAATTTTAATTTATACACTATAAATAGTCCAGAAGTGGTTATGTTCCATACACTTGATTCAGGTTCAGTTTTCTGTTCAAACATTTGAAAAAAATATATATATAATTTAGATCATATACAAACCATTTGAATAACAAAATAACACTCACTAATCACTTGAAATTGTCAAATAATGTTCAACTTTAAAAATTATGATATACTCTAGTTTGGGAGGATTATCATGTCATGTCAACAAATTAGATTATGTTGATCAAATTGTCTACCTAGATAAAATTTCTTGCTGATTGATTATGATTACACAGCTGGAAATAATTTTGTCTCTCTCCAACACAGGCACACGCATCTTCTGTTATCGAGAGACGACGAAATTATCATGTGTTTTCCAAGGATGAATTATCCTTTTAATGTCGTGCAGCGAGTTTTCCAAAGAATGAGACCTCGAATCTTTATATCATAAACCTACTATGTTCCAAATTTCGTGAAAATCGTTAGAGCAGTTTTCGAGATCCGTTGAACGTAAATAATAATAACCAGATATAAAAATAACCAGATATATAAATACAGAAATTGCTCGCTTAATATAATAGGATTAGAGAGTTTGTTTTGGATAATTCATGTGGATAACTCTTTATTTATCTCTTTAAACTTTTTCATTGAGTAATGCAGTTTTTCGCGAACACTTCAGAATTCAGGCATTATCTTTAGAAAAAGTATGGGGAAAAAACATCAGTAATGTACTCTTTTGATAAGCTTTTCTTTTAGTAGTTTTTAATCTAATAAGCTAAAAGGTGAGAATCATTTTCAAAGAGTTACAACTAACTAGACTAGTTAGTTCGGCCGGATAGAGCCGGAAAATCCCATTCAATTGGGATCAAAAAATTGATCTGCTGTGCACGGCCGTATGAACTTGTTGCAATGGACGAGCATCTATTCCTTTCTTTGTTGGGGGATCGTTCGGTAGTTTTCGGCCGATGCTAGTTTGGACGAAAACGGTTCTAGTGGACGGTCCACGTTATAATGGAAGTGGAAAAAGATAGGAGAAAAACGTTGCCGATCCTCTGTCTTGTCAATGCCTTCTATAGACGGTAGCTGATACAGGTTTATTGATGTAATATTAACTGTTCATTCTCGTTGAAAATAATAATTATATTCAATTAAGCAAGAAATTATATTTTTCAATAATTTCATAATTAAGGTGTAAATATTTTGTTAATTAATTATTTTTCGCCACACTGCACAGAAAGCAGCTGTTTTCCAGTCCCTACGTAGATCTGAAAGACATTGTTTGCAGACAACTCTCATCTGACGTCAGAACAGGTTTGAAAACCGATTTCGAGCCGGAAAATCTCATTTTCTGCTCTAAGTGCTAAATATACTAAATTCTACATTGTTGAAAGATGATCTGGCGACAGAGCAAAGCGAGAAAGAGATAGCGCTACCTGCTTTGTCGAATGATAGACAAGGATAGCTACACGAATGCCAATCAGATACTGCCATTATAACGTGGACTTCACGATAATAATGGCTAGCATATTATCGAGCAGGTGTTTTTTCAAACTTTTTTTTCGTACTCTCGTCTATAAAACAATATTGACCTTGAATCGATTCACAAAATTAGTGTAGACGGTAATGACATTCCTTACTGTACTCAGTTAAAAATTTAGGCATTATTATGAATAATACTCTTGACTGGTCAGAACAAGTGAACAAAACTTGTAAAAGGTATTCTCAGCCATGCATGCATTGAAGAAAATGCACGATATCCTCCCTAAAACATTAAATTATTATTGGTTCAATCTCTCATCTTCCACATTTAATGTGTAATTCTGTTCTTACGATATGCAAGTCACTCTGAATGATAAACTACAGCGTTGCCAAAATTATTGTCTACGTTTCGTCTACTCTCTCCAACGCCATGATCATATCACCCCAGCCCACATTGCTAGTTCAACATTGAAGCTTCCGATCAGAGCTTTTTCGAATAGTCAAGCTTGTTAGAGATATCTGAAATACGGTAATCCGAACTATTTAAAGATGATTCAAATTTGTCTCTGAAGGTAGGAGGATAGATGCTTCACATACTAGAACCGGAGAAAGTACTTTAAGGATACCCAATCATCGAACTACTATTTTCACAAAATCCTTCTTAGTCAGTGCCTGTCGTGCATGGAATTCACTTCCTGTTTCTATCAGTCCATCGAGAGCCGAGCGAGCTTCATCCTGACTTTAAAAAAACATCTTTTGGAACAAATGACTGAAACTGTCCGGCCCTAGAACGATCACATGACAACCATCCCCCACCCATCCCACAAATACAAACCTTTAAACGTTATAGAACGAATTGTATATTATATATATATTATATAAATCATGTTATTTCAATTATCCACTGCATACTGCTGTATATTACTGAAAGTTGATTACCCTGATCTACTTTCAGCCTACTTCATTTATTAATCAATTATTGATCTTATCTACCTATATAATTATTTTACTTTATCAATTTTCTGTTTTTTTTCTCTTAATATTCATATTGATTAAAACTTTTACAATATTTCCATTAATAAATAAATCCTTAGTTAAATAATGAATTAACGTTTTGGTAGAGAGTTAGTGGGGAGGATATTTTAAATATTCTTTCCGAAGAATGGACATTGATATGTCCAAAGCTCCGCCAATTTATGTAGATGCATAACAATATAATTATTATCTATAGTTATTATATTACAAATGCTTTTCATATCATATACAGTTCAATAATTATTTTCTTAGTCTATATATGTAAATTCATCTATAATTTTGCTGTATTGTAAGCTATTGTATATAAGTGTATAATACAGTATATTTGTAATCTACATAAATAAAGTACTCAATCAATCAATCCAATCATCAACTTCTCTATTATTTACACAATTTTCTCAATAACACATACCCTGGGGGCGGCAAGGGACCTGGTTACCTATAACCCTTCCCCCCCGCTGACAGCGTGAATATCGAGCCCAAAAATTGAAAGTGGATAATATGAAGCTGTAGACTTGTTATATCGATTCCCTTCGGATTTTTCTTGATTACTCATACCCTGGTGGCGGCAAGGGACCTGGTACCCACAACCCTTCCCCCCCGCTGACGGTGTGTTTATGGAGCCCAAAATTGAAAGTGGTATCATATGATAGCTGAAGACTTGTTTCATCGATTCTCATTAATTTTCTCTAGATACACTTTCCCTGGCGGCGACAAGGGACCTGGTTTAATACATTACCCCCCCTCCCCCTGCCAATAACGTTTTTCCTCCGCCAGCCAGCAGCGTATTATTGAGCCCAAAATTGAAAATGGTATAGAATGAAAGCCCAAAATTCTCTCTATCCAATGACACTCCATCTCCAAGATCGGTGATGGTGCGGGCTAACCGTGAAGCTGGCCCGCCAATGTATAAACCCTTATTAAACCCATTTCCGGTTGAGCCCAAAAATTGAAACTTGGTTTTTTGGAAGCCCAAAAAAAGCCCTAAATATTGGCATATGTTTCAAATTTTGGGCTCGATATGGTGGGGCGGCAAGGGACCCGGTTACCTACAACCCTTCCCCCCCCGCTGACGGTGGTGTTTATGGAGCCCAAAAATTGAAAGTGGTATCATATGATGCTGAAGACTTGTTTCATCGATTCTCATCAATTTTCTCTGGAATACACTTTCCCTGGCGGCGACAAGGACCTTGTTTAATACATACCCCCCCCCCTACCCCCCCCTCCCCCTGCCTATAACGTTTTTTCTCCCGCCGCAGCGCGTAATTATTGAGCCCAAAATTTGAAAATGGTATAAATGGAAGCCCAAAATTCGCTCTATCGAATGACATATTCATCTTCAAGATCGTGTGGTGGCAGGCTAACCGTGAAGCTGGCCCGCCGAATTTGAAAACTTTCGAAGTCCTCTCAGGTCGTATTTTTGAGCCCAAAATTTGAAAATGGTATAGAATGAAAGCCCAAAATTCACTCTATCAAATGACACCTTCATCTTCAAGATCGGTGATGGTGGCGGGCTAACCGTGAAGCTGGCCCGCCAATGTATAAACCCTTATAAAACCCATTTCCGGTTGAGCCCAAAAATTGAAACTTGGTTATTCTGGAAGCCCAAAAAAAGCCCTAAATATTGGCATATGTTTCAAATTTTGGGCTCGATATGGTGGGGCCAGCTTCACGGCGGTTCTTTCTTGTGGTCATTCATTCAATTCATTCATTGATACACTGCTGGGCAGTCTTAGTATGTAAGTAGTAGGTGGTGGGGGTTACGTATCAACAGTAGAGCTCTCTGGAGAATAACCCTCGAACTAGGTTGGCAATGTAACGGTTCATTTTGGTTCAAATTTTGCAATTTACGTCAGTTTATTGCAAAAATATTAGGAATATGAACAAAATTCAAACGGATTTAGATTTGTGTTGTTTATTCTAAAGGTCACTGTATTTTCAAATTCGTTTCTCGATGCTTCTTTTTCAAAATAGCAAATTCATGTTTAATAGCTAAATAAGAAAACTTGAAGAAATAATGAAATTATGAAAGCGTATGCTCTCTGTAAAAGCATATAGTGAGTCCTACGAACTTTCAAGGAAATAGTTCAATCCATTCTTGAGGTATGAGTGTAAGCAATATGCTTACTTTTCAGCTTGTTAGGTGGGTGTGCAGTAGAATCTTAAGGTCCGGACTTCACCGTTTCATGTGAAAACATTACAGTAGTACCTTAACTTTCGCATATTTTATAATTTTTCTATTTCAATATTATTGTAGAACTCTTTAGTTTAATATGATTCACCATGTTGTTTTACTGCTAATGGTATTTATTTATAACGCTAGAACGTGTTTTGAATTTTGTTTTGTTAAACACATGAATAAAGGAATATGAATCACTCTCTCTTTTTTTCTATCTAGTGTTATGTGGTAGAGAGGACCTGGAGTCCTAACTCCACCCTAATAAAGGCATATAATCGATCATATCTGCCCCTCTCAAGCAATTCCGACTTTCCTATTCTATAGTGAGGTCTACGTTATAATGGAAGTATTTGATTAACATTGGTGTTGCTATCATTGTCTTTAATTTGACAAAGCAGATGGCACTATCCTTTTCTAGCTCTGCAACTTTGCCAGATCGTTTTAACAATTTACAAATATAATTCATTCACAAACTAGGTATCCAATTTCAATTATGAAAATGTATTATTCAATCATTGGAGAATATATTTTTTTGACGAATAAAGTATAATTGATTATTTTAAACAAGGATGATCAGTTGAAAGTGACACATAACTTATCTACCCTTGACCTATCTAACTGATCCTTGTCTATCATTCGACAAAGCTGATAGCGCTGTCCTTTTCTAGCTCTGCAACGCTACCAGATCGTTTTTTAACAAAGTAGAAATGTAATTGATAAAATATCTAATCTCAATCATGAAAATGTATTACTCAATCATTAGAGAATATATTTTCTTGACGAATAAATTATAATTAATTATTTTAAACAAAGATGATCATTATTTTGAAAGTGACACATAAACTACCTTTGGACTGTTGTATAAATTGGAATTGAAACCGTTTTGGGCTTATAAGCCTGTGGTACGTTTCTGAAAGTATAGAGTGATACAGAATAACGGGAACTTTTAAAAACGCCATAAAACATTAGTGGGTAGGGCAAAAATGATTTTATTCAAACTAATGTAAAGTTCAAGACTTACAGATTATTCAAGACTTGAGAATTATTCATAACATCTATCACTTTTTGACAATTACTTTAAGATGGCTTCCTCCTGAACGAATACACTCTTGAAATCTGTGTTGACGATTCCTCATTGATTGCTGCAACATCTGCGTTTCCTGGTCCCGTGATCTGTCCACCATCGATTTTCTTTTTGTGGAGCTATCTCAAATCAAACGTTTTCACAACTTGACCAATAGCTGTGGTTGAATCATAACAGACATTCAAGATGAAATTAACAATATCCCAGCTGAAATGTTGCAGCAATCTCAACACAGATTTCAAGAGTGTTTTCTTGCAGAAGGAAGCCATCTTGAAGAAGTAATTGTCAAAAGTGATAGATGCTATTAATAATTCTCAAATGGCAAGTCTTGAACTTTACATTAGTTTGAATAAAATCATTTTTGCTCTTCCCACTAATGTTTTATGGCGTTTTTAAAAGTTCCCGTTATTCTGAGCCACTCTGTATTTTTATTCTTAAAATTGAATAAATAAATGTAATCGTACATTAGATGAATAATGATGATTTGATTGATTGAATAAATAAATGAATATAAGCACGATTTGGCAACAGTGCGTAGGTAGGGAAGGATAGAGCTATCTGTTTTGTCTGATGACAGACAAGGATAGCAACACCAATATTAACCAGGTGCTGATTTTATTAGGTGGATCTCTGTATAGGGCTTGGCTGTGGAGCAACTCTCTCCACCTGTATATATACTGCTTATAGTTATAAATACTACTTATAGTATATACGTATTCTTGATAGTTATCCGATTGATACGCCATTTACAATCGCCTTTTGGCTTCGACTTTCTAGAGTAGATCCTGAATAATGCATTCTTCTAACGGAGGAAGGTTTGTTTTACTTGATAGCTACATCTATTTGCACAGTCTTATATTTTATATGTATTTTATTCTATTTTTTTTTTCATTTAATTGGTAAAGTTTTGAGGAGGTTATATAGTTTCCTAATAAATACTCTGTAGTGATGTAGTGATTAAGAATATCTTTATATATTTGTAGCACTTAACAGAAAACACTTTATAGTTATATAATCCTATTATATTAAGCGAGAAATTTCTGTATTTATATATCTGGTTATTTATGTTTTACGGATCTCGAAAACGGCTCTAACGATTTTCACGAAATTTGGAACATAGTAGGTTTATGATATAAAGATTCGATCGCACTAGGTCTCATTCTTTGGAAAACTCGCTGAACGACATTAAAAGGATAATTCATCCTTGGAAAACAGATGATAATTTTGTCGTCTCTCGATAACAGAAGATGCGTGTGCCTGTGTGGGAGAGAGACAGACTTAATTCCAGCTGTGTAATCATAATCAATCAGCGAGAAATTCTATCTAGCTAGACAATTTAATTGATTTGATCAACATAATCTGATTTGTTGACATGACATGATAATCCTTCTTAACTAGAGTATATCATAATTTTCAAAGTTGATCATTATTTGACAATTTCAAGTGACTAGTGAGTGTTATTTTGTTATTCAATTTGGTTTGTATATAATCTAAATTATATTTTTTTTGTTTTAAAATGTTTGAACAGAAATTGAACCTGAATTCAAGTGTATGGAACATAACCTACTTTTTGGACTATTTATAGTGTATAAATCAATTTTCGGGAAAGAAACAGTTTTGGGCTGTGCCTGTTAGTACTTCCCCAATCATTTTAAGACACTTTTTTATGTATTTAAACACGACAAATATTCGTTCAAATACATAAAAAAGTGTGTTTATACAAAGCAGCTCGGAATGGATCAAGAAATCATCACATTCTTCCCGTCTTTAGGAATTCAATGAATAGTCTTTCAAATAAGAAGGCATTTTGCGCTCTCTATAAGATCTTCGCAGGGTGCCATCAGGAGGCTCTTCTTCATCACTGAGGGGGAATCCTGTATTTGTTTCATCTTGATTTTCATGATAATTTTCTTGATTGTTCTCAGGCTCTGCGTGATCACTAAGGCTTGATCCTGCATTTGTATCATCTTGATTTTTATCGTTATCTTCTTGAATGCTCTCTTCTCCTCGAGGGGCAAGGTTTTTCAATGATACAGTTGTCTCTCTTCCATCACTAAGCCGTACCTTGGCATATTGTGGGTTGATTTGAAGAATATCCACCTCCTCGACCAATGGATCGAATTTACTTCTTCGTATAGGTACTTTCATTAGGACTTTGTTTGAAGGGGCAAGCCAGGTTGGAAGTGCTATACCATTAGATGATTGTCTATAGTGTCGGAACATCCTATCATGTGGCGTCTCATTAGTAGCCGTGCACAATAGGGATCGAATAGAATGTAGAGAATCTGGGAGCACAGATTCCCAATCAGATACATCCAAATTTCTATGCTTCAATGTAAGAGACACTGTGCGCCAAATTGTACCATTTTCTCGTTCGATTTGGCCATTTCCTGGTGCGTTATAAGGTGATGACATGGAAGTGGCTACTCCTCGATTATGAAGGAATTCCTGCAGCTCTCTGGATTTGAAAGAGGTTCCATTGTCAGTATGTACATAAGAAGGTAAACCAAATGTGGTAAACAAGTTCACAAGGCACTGAATTACAGTTGATGAATTCATATTCGGACAAGGGTATGCAAACGGAAACCTAGAGTACTCATCAATTATTGTCAACAAATATTTGTTTTTAGTTTTTGATGGAAGAGGACCCTTGAAGTCCATGCTTAATCTTTCAAATGGATGTGTCGCCTTTATGAGAGTAGATTTCAATTTCTTGAAAAATTGAGGTTTTATGGCATTACATGTTTGACATGAAGAAGTCATTTTTCTGACATCCTCAACTGAATAGGGTAAATTATGAGTTCTTACCCAATGAATCATTCTGGTCACTCCAGGGTGACACAAGTCACAGTGTAGGGAGTGTAATTTATCGGTTTGAGTTGCATTACACACTCTGGAAAGTGCATCTGCTACTTGGTTGTCCTTTCCTGGTCTGTAAATTATTTCGTAATTGTAGCATGACATCTCCAATCGCCATCGTTGTATTTTTTCATTTTTTATTTTATTTTGATGAGTCATATCAAACATGAATGATACAGAGCGCTGGTCAGTGATAATTTTGAAGAATCTTCCAAGTAAGAAATGTCTCCACTTTTTAAGAGCACACACAATAGCAAAAGCCTCTTTTTCAATGGATGAATGTTTACGCTCACTATCATTCAGCTTCTGAGAAAAGAATGCTACTGGACGTCCACACTGTGATAGGACAGCTGAAATTGAAAAATCAGATGCATCTGTTTCAACCACAAAAGGTTCAAAGTCGTCAATTGTACTAACTACTGCCTTAGAAATCTCAGTTTTGAGTTGATTGAAGTCAGCTATAGCTTCAGAAGTCAAAGGAAAGGTCTTTGCTGTAAGAAGCCGTTTAGCTTTATCTGAATAATTGGATATCCATTTGGAATAGTGTGCAAACATTCCAATTGTTCGCTCAAGAGCCTTTCTATTATCTGGGGGTGGAAGATTGAGCAATGGTTTCAGACGTTCAGGGTCAGGAGAAATTGTCCCATTTTCAATTTTATAGCCAAGCAAGCTTATTGAAGTAAGTGAATATTTGCTTTTTTCTGTATTGATTGTAAAATTATATTTTTGTACTGCATCTAAGAATTTTTTGAGATTCAAATCATGTTCCTTCTGATTCTTACCACATATTGTCACATCATCCAGGTATGCATACGTTTTTTCAAGTTTTTCATTATTAATAACATTATCAATGACTCGCTGAAAAGTGGGTACACCATCTGTCAGACCAAAAGCAAGCCTTCGAAATTGATACAAACGGCCACATGCCTCAAATGCAGTGAAAGGTCGATCTTTTTCTCGTAGGGGTACCTGGTGGTAAGCGCTTTTCAAGTCAATAGTGGTGAATACAGAGTTTTTTGAGACCTTAGAAACAATATCTTCAAGACTAGGGAGGGGATATGCGTCAAGATGTGTGTATCGGTTAATAGTTTGAGAATAGTCTATTACCATTCGCTTTTTGTGATTTTCGTTCTTCACTACAAATGCTTGAGCTCTCCAGGGAGACCTGCTTTCTTCAATAATTCCATCAGCTAGCAGTTTCTCAATTTCTTTCTCCATGAAACTAGTGTCTTCAAGAGAATGCTTTCGGGATTTAGTAATTATAGGTTTAATGTCTTTAGTTAAAAACTCAAAAAGTGGTGGAGGTTCTATCTTTGCTGGAGCCAGATAATTGATAGTCAATGGGGGTTTAGTTCCTCCAAATGAAACTCTAAGTTCAGAGTGTTGATTAAGTAAGTCATGTCCTACAATAACATTAGCACACAAATCAGGCAATACACTGAATTTTGTTTTGGGGTAATGTTGACCTGAAAATTCTAAATGAGCTACACAATAAAAGGAAATGTTCTTTCTTAGTGATGTTGAAGCCATGGACACTGCACCAGTTGTAGGGTACATTTCAAGTCCACATTTTTTAGCAAAACAGTGTGAAATAAATGTCTCAGAGCTTCCTGTATCTATCAAAGCAGAAGTAGGAATGTTGTTTACCTGAGCTTGTACTGTAGCATTTTCAAGAACAGTAGAGGCTGCAATAAGCGCCGAAGATGAAGAAGTTTTAGTAGATTTGCAGACATTTTTCCAATGACCTATTTTCTGGCATTTTTCGCATGAGTCATTTAGTGCAGGGCACTGCTGACGTGTTTTATGTCGCTGACGACCACAAAAATAACATTTTTGAAAACTTGAGCTTCCAGTTTTTACAGCTGACAAATTTGTTTCTTTACATGAATTTTCTGAAGAATTATTTGAAGTGGCATTAAGAGTTATTTCAGAAGAGTAAGAAGCTGATTGATTTCTGGCAGATTCCAAGGCACGTGCTTTTTCAATAGCTTCATCAAGAGTTAGCTTGTCAAACTCCAAAAGTCTCAGTCTTATCTGATGAGAGCTGAGGCCCCGGATAAATGAATCACGAATGTATGTTTTCCTATGAGTTTCAGAATCAACATCTGCAAACCCACAATTCTTACTCAGTTGTTGTAAAGCTTGGTTATATTGGTCAATTGTCTCATCTGAAGACTGTTTTCTAGTTGCCAATTTATGTCTAGCGAATATTTCATTTATTGGTTTTACATATGCAGATTTTAGTGCGTCAATAGCCGAAGTATATGAATTTTTGTCGGCAATTGTTTGATAAACAGAATGAGATAGAAAGTTGGTAAGCAACCGCAACTTACTTTCATCATCGATGTCTTCTTCGTCAAAAGATGCGATGAAATTCTCAAAAGTCTTTAGCCAGAAGTTCCATTCTTGTAGAGCTGTTGGAGAATTCGGATCACCATCAAACTTGTCTGGTTTCAAAAATTTGTCCATCGTAACGCGAATTTTCAGTTTTCGTTTCCAGAAAAGATTTGAAGATTATACATTTGTTGTTGAATAGAAATTGTGAAATAGAGAATAGAAATTGATTGACTCGTATGAGATTCAAATCATGTTCCTTCTGATTCTTACCACATATTGTCACATCATCCAGGTATGCATACGTTTTTTCAAGTTTTTCATTATTAATAACATTATCAATGACTCGCTGAAAAGTGGGTACACCATCTGTCAGACCAAAAGCAAGCCTTCGAAATTGATACAAACGGCCACATGCCTCAAATGCAGTGAAAGGTCGATCTTTTTCTCGTAGGGGTACCTGGTGGTAAGCGCTTTTCAAGTCAATAGTGGTGAATACAGAGTTTTTTGAGACCTTAGAAACAATATCTTCAAGACTAGGGAGGGGATATGCGTCAAGATGTGTGTATCGGTTAATAGTTTGAGAATAGTCTATTACCATTCGCTTTTTGTGATTTTCGTTCTTCACTACAAATGCTTGAGCTCTCCAGGGAGACCTGCTTTCTTCAATAATTCCATCAGCTAGCAGTTTCTCAATTTCTTTCTCCATGAAACTAGTGTCTTCAAGAGAATGCTTTCGGGATTTAGTAATTATAGGTTTAATGTCTTTAGTTAAAAACTCAAAAAGTGGTGGAGGTTCTATCTTTGCTGGAGCCAGATAATTGATAGTCAATGGGGGTTTAGTTCCTCCAAATGAAACTCTAAGTTCAGAGTGTTGATTAAGTAAGTCATGTCCTACAATAACATTAGCACACAAATCAGGCAATACACTGAATTTTGTTTTGGGGTAATGTTGACCTGAAAATTCTAAATGAGCTACACAATAAAAGGAAATGTTCTTTCTTAGTGATGTTGAAGCCATGGACACTGCACCAGTTGTAGGGTACATTTCAAGTCCACATTTTTTAGCAAAACAGTGTGAAATAAATGTCTCAGAGCTTCCTGTATCTATCAAAGCAGAAGTAGGAATGTTGTTTACCTGAGCTTGTACTGTAGCATTTTCAAGAACAGTAGAGGCTGCAATAAGCGCCGAAGATGAAGAAGTTTTAGTAGATTTGCAGACATTTTTCCAATGACCTATTTTCTGGCATTTTTCGCATGAGTCATTTAGTGCAGGGCACTGCTGACGTGTTTTATGTCGCTGACGACCACAAAAATAACATTTTTGAAAACTTGAGCTTCCAGTTTTTACAGCTGACAAATTTGTTTCTTTACATGAATTTTCTGAAGAATTATTTGAAGTGGCATTAAGAGTTATTTCAGAAGAGTAAGAAGCTGATTGATTTCTGGCAGATTCCAAGGCACGTGCTTTTTCAATAGCTTCATCAAGAGTTAGCTTGTCAAACTCCAAAAGTCTCAGTCTTATCTGATGAGAGCTGAGGCCCCGGATAAATGAATCACGAATGTATGTTTTCCTATGAGTTTCAGAATCAACATCTGCAAACCCACAATTCTTACTCAGTTGTTGTAAAGCTTGGTTATATTGGTCAATTGTCTCATCTGAAGACTGTTTTCTAGTTGCCAATTTATGTCTAGCGAATATTTCATTTATTGGTTTTACATATGCAGATTTTAGTGCGTCAATAGCCGAAGTATATGAATTTTTGTCGGCAATTGTTTGATAAACAGAATGAGATAGAAAGTTGGTAAGCAACCGCAACTTACTTTCATCATCGATGTCTTCTTCGTCAAAAGATGCGATGAAATTCTCAAAAGTCTTTAGCCAGAAGTTCCATTCTTGTAGAGCTGTTGGAGAATTCGGATCACCATCAAACTTGTCTGGTTTCAAAAATTTGTCCATCGTAACGCGAATTTTCAGTTTTCGTTTCCAGAAAAGATTTGAAGATTATACATTTGTTGTTGAATAGAAATTGTGAAATAGAGAATAGAAATTGATTGACTCGTATTTGATAAGATGAATTGATTTGATGATTTTAGATTACTGATCAATAAATTGTAATGAAAAACCTCTGCATTCTAGGCTTTATTGATCAGTAATGAATTCATAACAGATTCACAGAAGTCAAAGGAAAGGTCTTTGCTGTAAGAAGCCGTTTAGCTTTATCTGAATAATTGGATATCCATTTGGAATAGTGTGCAAACATTCCAATTGTTCGCTCAAGAGCCTTTCTATTATCTGGGGGTGGAAGATTGAGCAATGGTTTCAGACGTTCAGGGTCAGGAGAAATTGTCCCATTTTCAATTTTATAGCCAAGCAAGCTTATTGAAGTAAGTGAATATTTGCTTTTTTCTGTATTGATTGTAAAATTATATTTTTGTACTGCATCTAAGAATTTTTTGAGATTCAAATCATGTTCCTTCTGATTCTTACCACATATTGTCACATCATCCAGGTATGCATACGTTTTTTCAAGTTTTTCATTATTAATAACATTATCAATGACTCGCTGAAAAGTGGGTACACCATCTGTCAGACCAAAAGCAAGCCTTCGAAATTGATACAAACGGCCACATGCCTCAAATGCAGTGAAAGGTCGATCTTTTTCTCGTAGGGGTACCTGGTGGTAAGCGCTTTTCAAGTCAATAGTGGTGAATACAGAGTTTTTTGAGACCTTAGAAACAATATCTTCAAGACTAGGGAGGGGATATGCGTCAAGATGTGTGTATCGGTTAATAGTTTGAGAATAGTCTATTACCATTCGCTTTTTGTGATTTTCGTTCTTCACTACAAATGCTTGAGCTCTCCAGGGAGACCTGCTTTCTTCAATAATTCCATCAGCTAGCAGTTTCTCAATTTCTTTCTCCATGAAACTAGTGTCTTCAAGAGAATGCTTTCGGGATTTAGTAATTATAGGTTTAATGTCTTTAGTTAAAAACTCAAAAAGTGGTGGAGGTTCTATCTTTGCTGGAGCCAGATAATTGATAGTCAATGGGGGTTTAGTTCCTCCAAATGAAACTCTAAGTTCAGAGTGTTGATTAAGTAAGTCATGTCCTACAATAACATTAGCACACAAATCAGGCAATACACTGAATTTTGTTTTGGGGTAATGTTGACCTGAAAATTCTAAATGAGCTACACAATAAAAGGAAATGTTCTTTCTTAGTGATGTTGAAGCCATGGACACTGCACCAGTTGTAGGGTACATTTCAAGTCCACATTTTTTAGCAAAACAGTGTGAAATAAATGTCTCAGAGCTTCCTGTATCTATCAAAGCAGAAGTAGGAATGTTGTTTACCTGAGCTTGTACTGTAGCATTTTCAAGAACAGTAGAGGCTGCAATAAGCGCCGAAGATGAAGAAGTTTTAGTAGATTTGCAGACATTTTTCCAATGACCTATTTTCTGGCATTTTTCGCATGAGTCATTTAGTGCAGGGCACTGCTGACGTGTTTTATGTCGCTGACGACCACAAAAATAACATTTTTGAAAACTTGAGCTTCCAGTTTTTACAGCTGACAAATTTGTTTCTTTACATGAATTTTCTGAAGAATTATTTGAAGTGGCATTAAGAGTTATTTCAGAAGAGTAAGAAGCTGATTGATTTCTGGCAGATTCCAAGGCACGTGCTTTTTCAATAGCTTCATCAAGAGTTAGCTTGTCAAACTCCAAAAGTCTCAGTCTTATCTGATGAGAGCTGAGGCCCCGGATAAATGAATCACGAATGTATGTTTTCCTATGAGTTTCAGAATCAACATCTGCAAACCCACAATTCTTACTCAGTTGTTGTAAAGCTTGGTTATATTGGTCAATTGTCTCATCTGAAGACTGTTTTCTAGTTGCCAATTTATGTCTAGCGAATATTTCATTTATTGGTTTTACATATGCAGATTTTAGTGCGTCAATAGCCGAAGTATATGAATTTTTGTCGGCAATTGTTTGATAAACAGAATGAGATAGAAAGTTGGTACACCATCTGTCAGACCAAAAGCAAGCCTTCGAAATTGATACAAACGGCCACATGCCTCAAATGCAGTGAAAGGTCGATCTTTTTCTCGTAGGGGTACCTGGTGGTAAGCGCTTTTCAAGTCAATAGTGGTGAATACAGAGTTTTTTGAGACCTTAGAAACAATATCTTCAAGACTAGGGAGGGGATATGCGTCAAGATGTGTGTATCGGTTAATAGTTTGAGAATAGTCTATTACCATTCGCTTTTTGTGATTTTCGTTCTTCACTACAAATGCTTGAGCTCTCCAGGGAGACCTGCTTTCTTCAATAATTCCATCAGCTAGCAGTTTCTCAATTTCTTTCTCCATGAAACTAGTGTCTTCAAGAGAATGCTTTCGGGATTTAGTAATTATAGGTTTAATGTCTTTAGTTAAAAACTCAAAAAGTGGTGGAGGTTCTATCTTTGCTGGAGCCAGATAATTGATAGTCAATGGGGGTTTAGTTCCTCCAAATGAAACTCTAAGTTCAGAGTGTTGATTAAGTAAGTCATGTCCTACAATAACATTAGCACACAAATCAGGCAATACACTGAATTTTGTTTTGGGGTAATGTTGACCTGAAAATTCTAAATGAGCTACACAATAAAAGGAAATGTTCTTTCTTAGTGATGTTGAAGCCATGGACACTGCACCAGTTGTAGGGTACATTTCAAGTCCACATTTTTTAGCAAAACAGTGTGAAATAAATGTCTCAGAGCTTCCTGTATCTATCAAAGCAGAAGTAGGAATGTTGTTTACCTGAGCTTGTACTGTAGCATTTTCAAGAACAGTAGAGGCTGCAATAAGCGCCGAAGATGAAGAAGTTTTAGTAGATTTGCAGACATTTTTCCAATGACCTATTTTCTGGCATTTTTCGCATGAGTCATTTAGTGCAGGGCACTGCTGACGTGTTTTATGTCGCTGACGACCACAAAAATAACATTTTTGAAAACTTGAGCTTCCAGTTTTTACAGCTGACAAATTTGTTTCTTTACATGAATTTTCTGAAGAATTATTTGAAGTGGCATTAAGAGTTATTTCAGAAGAGTAAGAAGCTGATTGATTTCTGGCAGATTCCAAGGCACGTGCTTTTTCAATAGCTTCATCAAGAGTTAGCTTGTCAAACTCCAAAAGTCTCAGTCTTATCTGATGAGAGCTGAGGCCCCGGATAAATGAATCACGAATGTATGTTTTCCTATGAGTTTCAGAATCAACATCTGCAAACCCACAATTCTTACTCAGTTGTTGTAAAGCTTGGTTATATTGGTCAATTGTCTCATCTGAAGACTGTTTTCTAGTTGCCAATTTATGTCTAGCGAATATTTCATTTATTGGTTTTACATATGCAGATTTTAGTGCGTCAATAGCCGAAGTATATGAATTTTTGTCGGCAATTGTTTGATAAACAGAATGAGATAGAAAGTTGGTAAGCAACCGCAACTTACTTTCATTTATGTCTAGCGAATATTTCATTTATTGGTTTTACATATGCAGATTTTAGTGCGTCAATAGCCGAAGTATATGAATTTTTGTCGGCAATTGTTTGATAAACAGAATGAGATAGAAAGTTGGTAAGCAACCGCAACTTACTTTCATCATCGATGTCTTCTTCGTCAAAAGATGCGATGAAATTCTCAAAAGTCTTTAGCCAGAAGTTCCATTCTTGTAGAGCTGTTGGAGAATTCGGATCACCATCAAACTTGTCTGGTTTCAAAAATTTGTCCATCGTAACGCGAATTTTCAGTTTTCTCAATAAATAGACTATTCGAGATAATTTTTTTGAAAGATGCTCAATATGTGTGTCCCAGAATTACTTGGTCGAAATTTCGCTGTAATATAGAAATGAATTATTTCCAATATTTTTATTATCTTAGGAAGAGCTGTAACTTATTGCATGTAAATATTTTTGAATATTATAAAAAGGATCTCTCTATTCTCAAGCTCTATAGTATCATAACATTATAGTAACTATCGGCTGGCCCACATGTAGAAGAGTTACTATTCAATTTCAATATGCTATGACATTTAGCTGACCGCTTGGAGAAGTTACTCCAATAAATTCATGATATTTAATCGCTTATGTGGGTGATACCCACATAAAAGGCTACTCTACTGTGTATTATTGACAAACTTAGACAAAATCGAATTACAATCTTTCAGCAATAGAAACTCACTTATTGTGGAGGAAAAATTACATTCAATAGGTTCTGTCGATTAGTAACTTGTCTGTAGTATTTCTTTAATTGGAAACAGAGTTCATATGTTGTAGTAGATATTTCATTAACAACTTATAAGAAATATTTATTATTTTATTTACAGCAAATAGTTACTGTTCAATTTCTTATCACATATTGTGGTATTGTAAATGACATTCAATAGGTTTTGTGGATTAGTAACTTGTCTGTAGTATTTCTTTGATTGGGAACAGAGTTCATATGTTGAGTTGGATATTTTAGCTGGACAGTTAGAGCACTTTCTCCATTGAAAGCAGGATGTGGGCGAGCGCCTTAGCCAATCCAGGCCAATGTCGGCTCAGACGTTCGCTTGTGGCCTTGAAGACACTTCTGGCCTGGCTGCTATAGTGAGGTCCATTGGTGTTGCTATCCTTGTCTATCATTCGACAAAGCCGTTAGCGATATCCTTTTCTAGCTCCGCGAAGTTGCCCAGATGGTTCCTCAACCATGTAGAAATATCATTAACTAACAAAATATTTAATCTTGATTGCAAAAATCAATATTGATCAGTGAAAGATATATTTTTTGACTAACAAAACATAATTGATCATTTTAAACCAGGGTGAACAGTAGATATTACCAGAGACAAGCAATAATCTTATGCTTATCCTTCATCTATGTTCTATGATATTACATAAAATATATGAGATATTACATGAAATATTCAATCTAAATTATGAAGATTAATTAGTTCATCCAAACAAGAATGAACAGTTGATATTACATCAGATATACCGGTATCAGTCATCCTCTATAGAATGCAGTGTTAAGGCTGTGCAAAGGCTAAGAATAAACTTTCTACTCGTGATATTCAAAATTCAAATTCAAATTCTTTATTCAAAAAAAAAAACAAAATTAATTAAAAATAATTAATTAAGATATTTTCAAAGCTTTTCGATTTGTATAACATCAAGCTATCAAAATGACATTCTTTTTAATTAAGTGTTGAGAGAGAGTGTTATGAATATTTTACTGACAGACTGTATAAGTTTATTTTACTTCCGATGACTGTATGGTCCGATAGCAGAAGAATTAAGGCTGTGCAAAGGCTAAAAATAAACTTTCTACTTGTGATATTTTTCATAGTTTTTCGATTTGTATATCATCAAGCTATCAAAATGAAAGAGTTTTCACAGGAAAACATTTTTTTCTGATCATTACTTTTTGAGATATGAGCGCCTAAAGTTTAAATTTTTGGGACAGAACATTTCAAATTCGGTAAGAGATAAATCCATGAGATTTAGCAGGATAGATTCATCATGGTATTGTTGATCTAGTAAAACCAAAATTTTCTGAAAATATAAATTTTTAAGATAGTTATTCAATTTACTAAAGATAACCAAAAATAACTTTTAGTTGAGTTATTTTTGGTAAATTGAATAACTTTTTCAAAAATGGGTATTTTCAGAAAATTTTGGGTTTACTAGATCAACAATAACATGAAGAATCTATCCTTCTAAATCTCATGGATTTATCTCTTACCGAACTTGAAATGTTCTGTCCCAAAAATTTAAACTTTAGGCGCTCATATCTCAAAAAGTAATGATCAGAAAAAAATGTTTCCTGCGAAAAATGTTTCATTTTGATAGCTTGATGATATACAAATCGAAAAACTTTGAAAAATATCACGAGTAGAAAGTTTATTTTTAGCCTATGCACAGCCTTAAGGCAAAGAATCGGCAACGCTGTTTCTCCTATCTTTCTCCACTGCCATTATAACGTGGACCTCACTATATAATATCTGTTTCAACTAGGACTGCATCAAATGTAACTAATTTCCGTCAAATAACCGTGTGGTAATCACTATCGTCAACCTTCATGGTTTCATGGTTTGGGTCTCTAATATCATTAAATTTGTTTTGTTCTGTCAATTTTCTAATTTGCGCGGATGGGAGTTGAATAAGTCTCTTCAATGAATCAAATATCAAATAGCTTGTAGCTTGAATCAGAAAAAGATTATTCATGTAAGAGGATGAAATATATATGATTTATAATTTTTTTTTCATTGATCAGTTTGGCGATCTCTAGAGTATGAAATGTATAAGAAATTTAGAAATGTATAAGAATTGTGCAATAAATTTATACATTTCTTGATTGAACAGTGTTGGTAAACTTCAACGATATTAGCTATTGAAACTTGGCACAGTCCAGAGCTCCTAAACATACCACAGTATCGTCTTTGGTTTTGGTGTACTCTCTATTAAAATAGGTAGGATTCAGAAGTACGTAATAAAAGCTGCTCTTATAAACCTGAGATGTTATCCCTGTCATGTATTCAATGAAAAATTATGTACCAATAATTTCTAACACGTGACTCTCACACTTGTAAATTACTAACTACTTTTTTCTAAATGTTGTTCATGTTTTAGATGAGAATATTAAGTTATGATCACCTAACACATATTATTATAGTGGGGTATCATAATTAGGATTAAATTTATTATTAGCAGTCTCTTGAATTTTATATGTGCAGTGTAGTATAATTATGTATTTGTAAATAAAATCTGGATGCAAATAATTGGCATTTAGAGAATCAAATTTTGAAATATCCCAGCTCTTACAGTATAAAAATTGAATAGTTACCTCATACTGTACTCTATAAAAATTGAATAGGCACCTCATACTGTACTCTATAATAATTGAATAGGTACCTCATACTGTACTCTATAAAAATTGAATAGGTACCTCATACTGTACTCTATAATAATTGAAAATAATCATGTTTCATGTACTATCATTTAATACTTGGATAAATAAGTTGCCTTTTAATGTTGTTTCATTAGTTGTAGTATAATATCATGCTATGCGTATTTGAAGTAGGTCTTAAGCTGTATTTAGTTGTTGGTGTCTGATAAACTGGTTCTATTTTTAATAAATATTCAATTAAAATGTCAAGATCTAACTGTCAAAACATTGACTTCATCAAAATACAAGGTTTATTTTAAAAAATTTGGTTTCTTTAAAATAGATTTGATAATTAATTTCTGCGTAATAAACAGTTTTTACAAATGGGAATTATATGTTTTATTATAACAGATTAATATGTTTATCTTAAACAGATTAATCTTATTTATAACAAAAATCCATATTAATTCTTGTTTGTTTTAATGTGGTTTATCTTGAGATTGAACCTCCAGCTGATTCAATTCAGTTTGAGCTCTTACTCTGCAAAAGGCCTCCATTGTCATTAAATTTGTAGAAATCAATTTAAAATTTTCATTCTATAAGAATATTGAAAATATTGAAGATTTTTCACTTTATTACTTGAATTTAGATGAATTTTTCATTGAACTGACGTTGATCTATTTTCAGGTAAATTTCAGGTTTTAATTTGTGTTGATATTTCTTCCAGTTTCCTTGCATCCAGCACATTCATCTGAAAACTGCAAGGAATTGTCGACTTTGTGTTTGAAATTGACCTTGTTGAATTTGAATTTTTGTTTTATTTCAGGTGTGACACCCCCACGCAGCAGACGCCACCTGATAAAAGGCGCCGGAGGCGGTGAGGCGTCGACAGACGAGGAGTCCAGCTGGCTGGTGGAGTCGGGTACCGACGACTACCGCCTTGTCTTCATTAGTAGTTCCGACTCGTCGTCACGAGAGGATTTGCCGTCGGACGACGATGACTGCGCCTGGGATTACTACCTGGAGACAGGGCCCAACTCGGGCGCATGCGCAATTATTACTCCACGCGCCGACCTGGAGGGGGGCTCAACTCAGTCATTACTCCACGCGCTGACCTGGAGGCGGGGCCTAACGCGGGCGCATGCGCAGTCATCGCTCCTCGCGCAACTGAAACTTTGGGAGCAGCCAGTCGTCGGCCGACCGTCGCCGCGAGAGGAGACATCAGTGTGATACCGATCCCCGTTCCGGTTCCTGTTCCGGTTCCCGTGCTAGTGCCCGTGCCCTGGCATCCCGAGTTTACGATTCGCGTACAGCATTGTTTGGCTCCCGTCTGGCGCGAACTGCTTTTGCGTCATGGCGGCGGGAGTGGTGCCATGACCCCCCAAGGCGCCGACATGCCCGCTGGAGACGACAGCCAACAAAACAACACCGCTTCTGATGATGTAGTTCTCAAACTTTACAAACCGCTCGAAGAGAAATCCGTTGATCCAGTCCTACCACCTGAACCTTCATCAACGGACAACTCATCCTCCGACGAAGAACAAACTGCCACTAAACGCGTGTACCGGTTCAACGATCAAACCGTGGTTGACGGTGTTAGTGCTTCTTCATCCTCCGACTACTCAGACTCTTCAGCATCCACCAGCTCTGAACAAAGCACACGCCCAACTAAACGTACTAGGAGAACCTATGTTGTCAATCATTCCAACAATGTAGAGTGTGATATACCAGGTTTAGAAAGGAATTATGAAGAGGATGATACAGATTGTGCTTCAGATACCGGTGTTACACTTATTAAACATACTAGTGTTTCGTCAGATAGTGGTGTTACACTCGTCAAGAATACTGGGGTCACGTCAGATACTGGTGTTACACTTATTAAACATACTAGTGTCTCGTCAGATACACTCGAAAAACTTACTAGTGTCTCATCAGATACCGGTGTTACACTCATTAAACATACAGGGGTCGACGAAATGTGCAACAAAGAGGATGTTGTAGGTGTTGACAGTGGATATCGTCCTAGAAATGTGCATCTTTCGGATATATTTGATAGTGTCAAAAATGATGTGATAGTGAAACGTGATGTGGTGGGGGAGTCGGGGTCAACAGTTAGTGTAAATGTGAACGATGTGGCTAGTGTAAATGTGAACGAAGTTGCAAAGAGAAACGAAGTGGATAGTGTGTCATCAGCGCGCGACCTTGAACCTGTATCCGCCTGCCAAGAACCGCAGTCGGCTGCATTCGAATATGATTCCCTTTCACGTGATGCTGTTCTCTCGCAACCGGTTCCACGGCAACCGGAAGTCTCCAGCGCTGATTCGCTCGGCGCTGATAACAACATGATCGACTCCTTGGATCCGCCGCGACATTATCATAACGACGAGCGAAGCCTGGACGTTCAGGATAGTTTGGATGTTGTTGAAAAGTGTGAAGCAGTTAACGAGAATGTGCGAAGGTGTGACAGCGACATTAACGAGAATGTACGGAGGTGTGACAGCGACAGTAACGAGAATGCTCGAAGGTGTGACAGCGACAATGAAGGTGGTGCAAATGTCGGAACTCGTAGCAGCAGTGCTTCCGACGAGTTCTCAGGTACCGAGTCGATGGAACTGAATGGAACCGACAAGCTGGAACGGATTATAAATGATAACCAACGACCTGAAACTGGTCGATACACAAGTTTGGTTATGATAACCCAGGATCGGCCGGCTACTATTGTGCAGGATTGTGAGAGTTTGGTGAATGATGAGGTTGATACCTCGGAACAGGTTAGAGTTGTGTTGGGTGGTGATACACTGAGTTGTCTCGAGGAGGGTTAGCTGATGATGATTCCTGGGTGGAGGAGTTGGATAGGGAGGAGTCAGTTGCTGCCACGACAACTGAGGACTCGTCTGAGGGCGAAGATGCTGGGTTTGCCGACCGGGAAGAGGAGTTGAGAGGATATAATCGGACTGCTATCGATTTTACGTTGCATACTATTGTGGAGGAGAGTTGCGAAGAAAGCGAAGCTGAATCCGAGAAACGACCAACTAGACCACTGGAGAGGTATTTCTTCTACGGGCTAGGTGATGGGGATGACCCTCCCAACGATGCCGACACTATCTCGGAGACAAGCTCTGTACACAGTGAGACCCTGGATAGTGAGAGTGTGGAGCCTGAAGGTGAGGATGGGGTTGAAGACGCGGTGGAGACGGCTTGCTCGAGGTTGGAGAAGTATTTCCTGTCGGGTTTCATGGGGTTCAGTAGGAGAGACTCGGACGGAAGTGTGGGGAGCGACAGTGAAGGTCGTCCCAGTCCTGAACAACGCAGGAAGAGGTTGGTGCGAGCGAGAGGTGCTGGTCGGTCTCACTCGTCCTCACTCGACAATCTGTTGGCCGAGGCTGAGCAGCTGCCAGCCGAGAGTCAGGTGGTGTCCGGGGAGGGATCATCCGATGAGGAAGAGGAGAGTTTGTTTGAGAAGAATGATGGACAGTTTGACACCGTGAAGAGGACTAAGAAGAAGAAGAGGAGTGTGTCGTCGGCGCCCGAGGTTCATCTGCTCGAGGTTCCCGATGGCGAGGTGAATGAGGATGGACGTGAGGAGGAAGCTGACAAGAATGGGGAGGTCGCTGTGGCGGAGTTGGCTTCTAGTCGAGGGAAGCAACACAGTAGAGATAGTGGTTTCATGGGGAGTTGTGATGACTTACTGAAAGAACCACCCGCCGTAGTGACGTCACTAGTTGAGGAAAAAGATGTTGTCGATAAAGGTGAAGATGATCATAAACCGTCTACATCTACGTCGTCAACTGCTAGTGCACCACCTGTGAGAGAGAGAGAAGCTCCTCCCAACATCCCAGCTGAGAGTTTGGTAAGGAAAGATAGTTTCAATAATTGGAGTAGTGATGAGGAAACTAATCTGATGATGTCGAAAATGCGCGCGTTTTTTAAAACAATGGTTGGAAATCAGCCGAAGGCACCTCCCGCGTCCCCAGGGCCGCAACCCCGCACCCGTAGTAAACCTCCGCAACTGGTGTATTTCGAATCTGAGTTGACACGACTTATGAAGACGGTTCCCGGACTCCGTGACGACCAGGTCAGGGAGATCGTCGAGTATCTAAGTAGTGAAGATACATGGAGTGACTCATACGACTCGTCAGACTACACCAGTTCCGACCTGGAGGGCGCCGGTCGCAAGAGTGTGTTGCAACAGCAGATTTCGGCCAGTTGTCGGCAGATTATCGACAATTTTACGCCGACATCGGTCAATTCTCGGCCGATTATCGATACCTTCACGCCGACACCGACGCCGGAGGCTAGGCCAGATGAGGCGGCCGTCGTTTATCAGCGACTGGTGGCGTCGCTAGGGCGTCTCGACGCCAATGATAGCCAGCATACGTCTTCGCCGCCGCTTATCGCCAAGGTGATGCAGCATATTGGCAGTCGGCTGGTCGCTCTCATGCATGAGGTCAGTACTAAATTTTCACCCTACATTTTACAAAAAGAATAGAATTTATAGAATCTTAACCCAATTTTTCATAGAATATTATAACTAAAAAAATCTGATATTCAATTCAATTTCGATTCAATTCATTAATGTCTACAAAAAATTAATATACAATTCATACTTACAAACATAAAATACAAATTCTTTATAAAATAATGTGTATTTTCATAAAATATCATATTCTAAATAATATTGTTGCATCCCTCTTTAAGCAAAGCTTGTGATGAGGGATGGTGTATCCTCTAGAATGTTGGATAGCATAAGATACTAATATACATCGTAATATTAATAACATAATTAGATTTTATAATTCTACATTACAATATCAAGAAAAAAGAAGATTCCATTCTCTTACGCTATTTTCATACAAATGTTGCTCTTGTAATCAGTATAGGCCTAATTGAGATTCAACTATATGTTCTACATCAAAGATAAAGATCACCAATATTTAAAAATAAAACAACAAATTCTCTTCTGCTCTGTTATACTAAGTAAGATATGTAGGCTATTTTAAGAATAGAATTGAGATTTACAAACAGATTTGAGAAATAAATCAAAATTAGTCTTCAAAATTAGTCTTAAATCAAAATTAGTCTTCATATAAGCCAGATGTAACCGTTATACATATAAACATATCATGTAAATCGTAACACAATTTGCCATTTAAAAATATAAACTGAGACATCAAGAAGAAGATAAAATATTTGTTTAATGGAAAATAATAATTCATTTTGAGAGAAGGACACTTGAAAATGGCTGAAATTAGTGCTGAAGCTGGTAGTGTTTATGTGAAAAAGGGTACTAGCTATTTCTATAATAATTTAAAAAAATATAATTTATAAAATTACAATAACATTACATAATCTAGCATGGCCCAGTAGTGTGTAACGTGTCGTAACAAGTTATACATAGTCTCTACATACAACAGAAGATCAACTTGACGCTAATTTTCTGTAATTGTTGAAGCATTAACCACAATATATATTATTATTTATTTTAGGAATTTTGTTATCAATTCGGATCTTAATCTTACAAAATTAATACTTAATCTTTACAAAATTAATGTATTTAATCAAAATACAAAATCAATAGTTTCAAGTGTTTGTGTTTTGTTTCAATGTGGAAATTAGTGAAGAATTGGAAAGTCGCACATAACCTTTATTTGGACAATTTATTTTATGAAATTAGGATGGAAAGAAGTTTTGGACTGTAGTCTGTTTCTTTGTTCTTAAGTTGATTGTGTAAATTATAAATAAAAAATGAAGCACTGTAAAATAAAAATTTTCATAGAAAGATATTCTGCAGAATATCTGCTCAAAATTTTCAAGTTTATTTCAATATTATTGAAACTTTCGAATTGTTTAGTGTTATTTCCGGCTCTTATCAACCCTTCGAAATTCAAAATTCATCAGTCATATCTCGAATACTTATTCTCTGAGTGATAATCTTTGGTGAAAACATAAATTTAACCTCACTTTGGACTATTTATGTGCCAAAATCAAGGAATTGAAGAAGTTTTGGGCAATTGCCTGTTTCTCTTTCCAAATATCGTGTTTGTGACTGTTCTAATAAATAAATAAATATGGGAGTCAGATTGAAATAACAAAAAATACTAATAATAATCACAGAATAAGAATTAACACTAGCCTATCCTTACATTTTACACAGATCTTCCATTAGATACTGCGAAAATAATTATTATAAATGGATAATATAAATTTTTTAGAGAAGTAGACTATACTGCAGAATAAATTAACAGGATTCTTACATTTTAGACAGAACTTATATTTTCAGTCTTTCATTACTAAACAAATTATAATATAACAATCAATTAATCTCTTTACTCAAGACATACAATGTTATTTTGTACATGAATCAATTTTTGTACATCACATTTAATTAAATTTAATTAACAGCTGTTATATAGCTATGGTGAATGTGATATTTTTGTGCTCAAAATTTAAGTGTTTTTATTCTTTAATTACAGCTGTTATATAGCTATGGTGAATGTGATATTTTCGAGCTCAAAATTTAAGTGTTTTTATTCTTTATTTTGTGAATTTATAGTTTGTTTCATGTTTTTAAGAAACTTTTATTATTAATCCATCCAAATTTAAAATTGTTTGTTTTATTCTAGTTTATATTTTAGATTGTGATTTGGTGTAGAAATTTGAATGGACATAACCTATAATATTTGGACAATTCAAAATAAGCTTGAGGCACTCACTTATCACTAGCGTACATCATAAATGAAATTAAGACTGAATTATTCCAAACCGTTTCAATTAATTACTGTAGGTATTTATTTATTTACTCATACTTTCAATTATGGAATGAATGAGTCGTTAAGATTAAAAATAAACAGATGGATGAATAAATTATTTTATAAATCTGTATTATTTTATAGCAAATAAATGAATTTGAATGGAATGTGTCAATTGGTATAAAAACTGACAGCTTAGCTTAGATATTTAAAAGTAAGTTGGTCCTTTATTTATTTTCGAATTAAAGTAATACTCTGTCTAGAAATCATGATCAGACACGTTTAGTCACAATACTTCACATAGTTGCTTATGAAGACGTGTCTAATTGCAATGACTAATCAGTGTGTGTTGCGTCATAAGCAACTATGTGAAGTATTGTGACTAAACGTGTCTGATCATGTCTTGTTTTGTTCTGACTGGTGTGCGCCCAGTCTAGAGGTAGCACGTTTTTGACTGAAACATTTGTACGCATGTTTCCTGATTTAGTTGAATTAGCCAACGTGAATGTTCACTGTTCACGGAGCGTGAAAGGTCGTCTATTATCCAAGCGTATTATATACATTATTATCAGCACAATGAAACGGAATTCGCAACAATAGGACAATCACTGTGTTATTCAATCTGTGCTCGCCCAAATGGACACATTCCTATAGTTTTACCATTTATTACCTTTTGAATGTCATATACACAGTAGGTAGAACAATAAAGCCTATTCAACAGTTTATGCAAGTGAACTTGGCTGTTCCCAATTTCAGCTGTATTTGAAAATCAAACCATTCAATTTATTCATTTTAGTACAAAGATAGTTTTTATTAAATCAGAAAGGAAGTTGTACTCTAATAAATTAGCTAACTTTGAAATTGCGTTATGAAACTAGAATGGAGTTAGTATGGAGAAGAAATGTAAAAAAATTATCCCTTACAAGAAGGGCTGATGATGTGAAAGAAAGGTGGAGAGAAAGTATGATTATTTATTTATTTATTTATTCGTTGATATAATTACAAATCATATGAATATGATCGGGATAGAACAACAGGCATAGCTCAAAACTATTCTGTTCCCAAATTTTGATAAATAATAAAATGTCTGAAAAAAATAGGTTATGTTTTATATGGTGTACAAGTACGGTAGTTTCCACTACAGGAAATAATAATAATTTCTCTGGATTGGATTACACTTCCAGAGGAGTTTATTCATGATTACATTACATTACATATTTTCAATATAGCATTTACAATTCAAAGTTTTCAAAATGATACATCACTATATAAAAAAAATCTGGTGTGGTACACTCACACAACTTTCCTTGCTCATTGATCTATAAGCCTCATTCTTAAAAGAGGATAATTCGGGGAATAACATTATGCCGATTAGCGGCTAAATAATTAAAACTATGATTATACTATTGTTATTGTTTTCAGAGTACATTTTCCTTTGTTTTGAATTAATAAATTTGAGGATTTTTTAAAGTTGTCAAAACAGCTGTTCTACAAATAAATATCGACATGTGTTCTTTTAATAACTGCTCTACCTACCTACCTCACGCACGAGAAGGAGGTTTCAAAGTAAATTTCTCAGGGATGGGGTGGACGGACCCCCTGTTAGTTTCCCAAGGAGGAGACTCATGCCAGTTAATAGAGCTGATAAATAACTATACAGGGTATGAATTTGAAAAAATCGGTCAATTCATTTTGAGAAAATCGTGATACAATTTAACAAAATTCATTCTTCTCAGGAATATTACGGAGCTCCTGCAATTTCCCAGAAATGAAACTCATGTCAGTTGATAGGGCTTATAAATAGCTATCTAGGGTATAATTTGAAGAAAATCGTTAGAGCCGTTTTCGAGAAAACCGTGAAAAATATTGTTTTTTAGCCATTATCCCCATTTTGAATTGATTTTATTGAATTTCTTATTGTCGGATCCTCATGGTATAAGGACCGTTAATATTACATCAATAAACCCATGAGAGGAGCCTTCTTCACATTTTAACCTATTGTATAATATATATAATTATATATTATATATATTGTATTTTTGTAAAAGAGAAGAAAAATAAATCAATTTCATTTCAAACCTGTATCATCTACTGTCTATTAAGGCTGAGATCGCAACGTTGTTGTCCCTCTTTGAATGAAAAGACTAAGAAAATGTCAAAAACCATAGATCTTAATACTTTGAAAGACCGGTTTCGGTTATTACATCATTTTCAATCTCTGATAACCTAAAACTAAATACAGAGCAGCAGAATTTATACTAGTAGGCGAGTCAGGCATGAACGCCTGCCATTGGCCCAGCTAGACAGTCTCCTCCCACTCAACGGTGTCACAAAATGGCGGCTTACTCGCCTACTAGTATAAATTCTGCTGCTCTTGTATTTAGTTTTAGTTTATCAGAGATTGACAATGGTGTAATAACCGAAACCGGTCTTTCTAAGTATCAATGAATATGTGGTTTTTTGACAATTTCTTAGGATTTTTCATTCAATATGAATAATTACCACAATATCAACTTCTCAACTACACAAAAGTCCCGTCTTTCTCCCCTGCCATTATAACGTGGACCTCACTATAGTATCATTATTCTTCTTTTTTGTTGACTGATAATTAGAATTTGTTATCTTCATTCTTTTCTTGTTTGAGCTAATGTCTATAAAAGGCTGAGGATCGGCAACGTTGTTGTCCCATCTTTCTCCACTGCCATTATAACGTGGACCTCACTATAGTATTGTCTTGTTGATGGTGTGACAGGTGTCAAGCGGCGAAGGCGGAGGCGGCGGTAGTGGGGGCGGAGGCCAGTCGTCGCCGCGGGTGGGGGCGGCGCGGATGCACCACCGCCGGAGCACGACCGTGAAGCCGGGGGCGGCATCCACCACCGAGGAGGACGAAGACGAGGAGGACGAGGGACGGCGAGGCGGAGGCGGCAGTAGTCCGCCCCTGGCACTGCCTCTGCCGCGGTCCAAGTCGCACGACCCGCTGCTGGAGGCGAGCGACAACGAGCGGTTCAGTTGGCGCGGCAGTTTTGAGTCGGCGCTGTTGGCGGCGTCGGATTCGCGCACCCGACTTTTGAGACTACCAGTCGGTGCAGCCGAGCGGCAAGCGGAGGTCGGCTTCTGATTTGCTCGCCAAGGGGGGCAGTCGGATCGGCTTGGATCGTGTCAGTCAGGTTTCATGAAAATCAATCTAAATCAAATGAATTATTGCCCAGAATGTTACATACAAAATAATTATATATTTATTTCCACAAAACAAGAAAAGAACAAAATAACCAGTTTGTGCAAGTAAGAAATAACCAACTACTCAAATGACACATGATAATTAAGTAATCATAGAACACCATAGCGAAAGTAGATATCCCATGGTATAGGGCGTTTAGTAGCAACTTTTACTGTTATCTCAAGCTGATAGTCCCGTATTTCTCTCTCGTGAAGCTTTATGACGCTGGTAGTCTCTCATATTGTATCGTCCATACACTCTTACATACACGTCGATTATTGTCTATTTTACTTGTTTGGACCGGGTAAGAGTGTATGAACGGCACAATATGAGAGACTACCAGCGTCATAGAGCTTCACAGGAAAGAACTACGTGGACTATCAGCTTGCGATAACAGTAAAGGTTGCGACATAAAAAACCCCTATACCATGGGATATCTACTTATGCTATTGTTTCTCTATGGTATAATACATAAAGGAAATTCATCACTTAAATATAAAAGAGAAAGAATAATACTGATAAACCTCCTTTCTTCACCATACACTATAGAGCTATAAATAAAATATGAAAGTTAAAATAGAGAGTTTATTTACAAACATGGTATATACGGAAACCCACTACACGACTACAGGTCTATGTGTAGGAGAGATACTAAATAAACTCATAACAGTGTCTTCTACTTCTAAATATAAAAATTCATTAATTTGCCATAAAGTAATCTTATCAAAGTAAAAAAGTATAAAGGAATATAAATTAATAAAACAAATATTATTAATTGAAATATGGCTCTACTGGTAGAGAACAACTTGTGATACATATATTAACAGGTAAAGACATTAATAGGATAACCTATTAAAGGTGAGAGAAAAATAGAGCTTATTATTAACAACTATTATAAATAATTCCCTACTTATTTATTCATTTATTTATTTATTTATTTATTTAAAAGGCACCTCTTGACGAGTATTTTAAGCCAGGTGATAATGAAGGGATGAATGACAATGTGCACATATGCTTCCATTTGTATGATGAATGAATGAGAGATGAAAGAAATCTGAGAACGAGTACTTCTACCTTGCAAGTATATAAGCATCAATAAAATTAATTGAAGTAATGCCCAACCATACCTATGTATTTGAACGTTTTTAAATACTTTCAGAGTAACAGAATATATTTGTAAAGAAAACAATGAATTAAAGAAAAGTACAATATAAAATACTTAAGTTCTTATAAGTTCATGGAATCCGTATTGTAATTTTTAGTGTATTCTGTGTAATGACGATTTTATACATTAATAAGAACTCAGCGAAAAAATCAGCACTACAATATAATACAACTATACAAAAATGATTTTTTTCTATCTATCTGTATTCCATTCACAAATTTCTTTCTAATAAAACATACCAGTATTTATTATATTAATAAAATCTACTGAGCTCTGTGTGTTTTGTTTTTCTTATTGATTCTTATTGTAAATATTGTTAGTTTGAATAAATTAAAATTGGATTTTAATTATTCTCTATCATAGAACACTCGGTCTCTGCGCTCAGGTTTATTCAACCTTGAAGGGACCTTCCGTCATATATTCATATATTTACGCAATTTATTTAAGGATGATTTACTTATATATTGTAATCAATTTTTCTTTCATTTCAACCGTTTCTTAGGTCGTGTGGCAAGTATCGGCGGCAGTCTAGAGACAAGATCTGGGGGGCGGGGCGTCGCTCGCCGCTGGACTCAGGCGGTTCCGCCGACGGCGAGGATGACTCGGATGACGATCGCCGCCTCCAGCGACCGGCGGCCGCCAACCACTGCCCCGCTTTCACACCGCCCCCGGCACCACCACCAGTCTCTACAGGCGCACAGTCTGCATCAGTTTGCCGCCGCCTCCGGAGGCGGAGTCAAGTCGGCCCGCTACCGCCCCCCTGGCTACCCTGCGGCCGCCTCTCGCGGTGCCGCCTCCAGTGTGGTGGCTCC